>NC_071274.1:8476425-8513925 GCF_023375685.1 Ictalurus furcatus
TTGCCACTGTTACCTTTAGCTTGCTCAATAGGGATAAATTCATTCATTTCAAATCTATATCCTGACTGTATTTATTTCTGTAAAGCTGTTTGTGACAATGTCCACTGTTAAAATAAAACTGAATTGAACTGAATAACGGCCATCTTTCAGTTCCAAATGAGAGTCTGCATGAGTACTTAACTAAAGGCAGGTAAACCCGTTATATCTATAGATAAAGCACTCATACGCTGTATTTCTATAATGATACAATTGGAATACAAATAACATCTGTTGCTCTAAGTGCTTGTGTAGAGTGTTCGAGGTATAAACACAGACTGTGTCCAGTAAAATAAAGTAAAAATAAAATAAAAATAACTCTTTTGAATTAATTGACACCTATTTCTTACTAAAATTTTCCCCTGTAGAGTATTGTAATGATTCCAAAACTTAAAGTTTAATCAAAGTACAGTGTAGTGTAGTGTAGTGTAGTGTAGTGTATACCTGTAGGGCACTTTGTACTTGCTGGGAGTTTCGTGTTAAGGCACATTTTCACTTTCCTTGTGCAAAGACAAGATAGTAGAAACCCATGATAAACAAAAGATTAAACACGGTCAATTAATGCACTTTGTGTGTGTGTGTGTGTGAGTATATATATATATATATATATATATATATATATATATATATATATATATATATATATATATATATATATATATATATACACACACACACACACATATATGTATATCCTTTTTTAAATTTTCCATGGTTATAATACATTTCTTTCTTTGGACATATTTTAATAGCAAGGTGCATAGAAATAGAACTACAGCAGCCTTGGGTTTGTGGGAACAGTTGGGTTTTTTTTCAAGTTGTGTGTCCACAAACCAAGTGTCCCACTTGCTCGAGTGCAATTACGATTAATAGATGCATTCTGTTTAGGTTTGCTGATGGTAATTTTCTGTGTAGTGCTATTAAACCTCAAATTGGATGGATGGTTGGAGTATGTCTGTGTGTGTGTGTGTGTGTGTGTGTGTGTGTGTGTGTGTGTGTGAGGCAGCTGTTTGGCTGGAACAGCAGTTCTGTCAGAGCAAAGTGCACCAACGAAGAAAATTCAAGCACCTAAGCAGAGAGAGTGAGTGAGTGAGGAAGTGAGTTTGAGATATAATGGTTCGAGTTGATGTTTCCATTTCTAGCTCAGACAGCAGTAGCATGTGAAGCAGAATCGTCTCGTGGCCTGAAGGGCTGCAGAACTACAAAACTTCCTGTTTACTCAGTTCCAACACTGCCACATCAACACAAGGGGCTGATAATTAGCTGATAATCAGGATCAGGTGTGTTACATCAGGGGAAACACAGAACTATCCAGATGTTTTGTCTGGACTAGCACTGAAACAATATCAGTTAAACACTTCATCATGTTTTAACAAAGTGACCAGCAGATGGTTATTCGAGTGTCATAATCCGCTGAGCTGGCTTTAGATAAATACAATGTATACATTTAGAGAAGCAGATTAACATTGATGATGGCCTTAACAAGAAATAACAACATGACTGTCAGGTTTTGGAGGCAAAAGTGAGTTATATAATAATAATAATAATAATAATAATAATAATAATAATAATACCTTAGATTTATATAGTGCTTTGTCTAGGCACTCAGAGCGCTTTATATTGTGTGGAGGGGTGGGGGGAACAAGGTGAGGTGCAGTGGCTGATGGGATGGCGCCGGTATTTACATGATAATGACAGCAGTAGCTTAAGTTGATAATGAAGAATAATCTCGTTTTCTAGAACTGGGAAACTGGAATCCTACTTCTCACAGAAAGTTACTAAGAGATCTGATAACGAAAGGCATAGGTCCTGATGTGAGCTGTAAGTGTTTTTGGTCATATTAACACACAGTCATTCAATTTCCGGGTTACTGGGAAAGTGCTGTAATATTGACAGGAAACAGTACTGTAATCTTTTACGTAGTGTACATTAAGAATAATTCAATACATTTGCTATGGCTGATGCAGGATACAACTAAGCTGAAGGTTGAGGGTCTTGCTCAAGGACCCAACTATGGGAATTTGGTAATGCTGGGATCTGAACACATGACCTTCTGATCTGTAACTCAAAGCCTTAAGCACAGAGCCACCACAGCTAGCTCACATTGATTCAGTGCAACACAAACTTTTAATGGAGTTAATTGTGATAGAAGTGGTTGAATCAATGTGAGTTACAGTGCCCTCCACTAATATTGGCACCCTTGGTAAATATGAGCAGAAGAAAGAAATTGTCTTTATTGTTTAACCTTTTGATCCTGTGTTAAAACAAATTCACAAAAAACACTCTGCTCTAATGGATATCAAAAAATTGTAAACAATTGCAAAGAAAACACAAAAAAATCTTTGTTAAATATAGGTGCGCAACAATTATTGGCACCCTTTTAGTCAACACTTTGTGTTACCTCCCTTTGCCAAGATAATAGCTCTGAGTCTTCTCCTATAATGCCTGATGAGGTTGGAGAATACATGGCAAGGGATTTGAGACCATTCCTCAATACAGAATCTCTCCAGATCCTTCAAATTTTGAGGTCCATGCTGGTGGACTCTCCTCTTCAATTCACCCCACAGGATTTCTATGGGTTTCAAGTCAGAGGATTTGGATGGCCATGGCAGTAAACCATTGATTTTGTGGTCGGTAAACCATTTTTGTGTTGATTTGGATGTATGATTTGGATCATTGTCCTGCTGGAAGAGCCAACCATGGCCCATTTTAAGCTTCCTGGCAGAGGCAGTCAGGTTTTCATTTAATATCTGTGGATATTTGTCCATGATGCCATGTATCCTAACAAAATGTCCAGGTTCTCTGGCAGAAAAACAGCCCCAAAACATTAAAGATCCACCACCATATTTAAGCATGGAAATGAGGTACTTTTCCATATGGCTACCTCTCTGTGTGTGCCAAAACCACCTTGTTGTTTATTGCCAAAAAGCTCTATTTTGGTTTCATCTGACCATAGAACCCGATCCCATTTGAAGTTCCAGTAGTGTCTGGCAAACTGAAGATGCCTGAGTTTGTTTTTGGATGAGAGTAGAGGCTTTTTTCTTGAAACCCTTCCAAACAACTTGTGGTGATGTAGGTGATTCGGATTGTAGTTTTGGAGACTTTCTGACCCCAAGATGCAACTAACTTCTGCAATTCTCCAGCTATGATCCTTGGAGATTTTTTGGCCACTCAAACCATTCTCTTCACAGTGTGTTGAGACAATATAGACACACATCCTCTTCCAGGTTGATTCATAACATTTCCAGTTGACTGGAACTCCTTAATTATTGCTCTGATGGTGGAAATGGGCATTTTCAATGCTTTTGCTATTTTCTCATAGCCACTTCCCATTTTGTGAAGCTCAACAGTCTTTTGCCTCATATTTATACCCCTGTGTAACAGGAAGTGATGGTTTGAACAATTTCCTGTTCTTAGTCACCCAGGTGTACTAAAAAATTTAAAATATCACTGGGAATATACTTCAAATATATTTTTCTCATATGAATTCATAGGGGTGCCAACAATTGTTGCACACCTATATTTAACAAAAAATTTTTTAGAAAAGATGATTAAACAAAAGATCAAAAGGTTACACAATAAAGACTATTTTTCACAGCCTTCTTTGCTCATATTTACCAAGGGTGCCAATATTAGTGGAGGGCACTGTAATTGGGGAAGTTGTAATGGAGTTATAGATCAGGAGGTCATGTGTTCAAATCTCACTGCCGGGATTGGGTCCTTGAAAAAGACCCTTCAAAAGAAACTTCAGCTCAGTTGTATTCTGTTTAGGCGAATGTATAGGATTATGTGTCACTTTATTATATGCAAGATATTTACAGCAAAATTTACAGCAATTTTTTTACAGTGTAGATGGTAATGCCTCCTGGAAAATCATGCTTTCAGGCCCCTCTCCCCTTCCCCAATTACATCCCTACCCCCACAGTACAGCCTCGGGCTATGATTGGACAGTGATTGTATTTAAGTGTAGCGTGACTTCCATGTCCCAATGAACATGAAATGCAGTGGAACAGGAAATTACATTCACTTCTGGCATGAAGTCCCCCTTATCTTCCTATGTAGCTATATTTTGTAATGCACAGCTGTAGAGTACCCGAGCCTCACTACAAGTTTTTCAATGTACAACTGTCCCTGACATTTTGTGCACATGACAAATAAACTTGAAACTTGGAACTTGAGCATTTCATGGTTTAAAAATCTACTGCTGATTGAGTATTATTAAAGATTTTTTTTAATAAAGCGACATAAGAGGAATGCAATTAAGGTTCTGCTTTTCAGTGTTATAAATGAAACGCAATACAGTTTGTGTAAAAAAAAAATAATAATTCAACAAAGTAATTGATTTTCGTTCTGGCATGTAATCTCTTCAACTGACTTGCAACCAAATCCATAGGCTTACGTGTAAAATGTGCACTGGCGAGTGAGAAAAAAATGCCTAATGTAAAAGCAGCCAAACAAAGGTCCCATATTTTCACATTCCAGAGCTCTCTGAAATGAGGAATTGCTTATCAGTAGCTGGTATCTTGTGGTGCAGATGTTACACACCTAATAGAAATCTTCCTAATGTTATAGCTTTCCTGCTAGTTTGGGAAATCACTTGTAGTTACCCATAATTCAGACATTTCCTAATTTGTATTTTATGTGATATAGTAGGTTTAAATTTTTTTTTTAAACATAATAAATAAATAAAAAACCCTTGTACTACATTTGTATATAATACAAATTATATAAAAATTTTAATTTAAAAAATGTAAATAAATAAATAAATAAATAAAATGAACTTTTTTTTTTTTTTTTAAATACAGGTAACACTATATAATCTGGCATGTGAAAATATAGTTTGTGAGTACAAGTTTTGTTTATAAGGCCAATTTTGGCCTTATTAACAAAACTAGATAGTTTGTCAGTACAAGTTTTGTTTATAAGGCCATTTTTGGCCTTATTAACAAAACTAGAACTGACAAACTATATTTTAAATATATATCCTTATAGTATAGCCTTATAGTCACCCAAATCACAATTTCCCAGGGTTTTTTTTGCTATATTGACTACAAATTTGCTTGACATGGCAGTTCCATTAAAAAAAAAACATAATAAGAATAAATAAGCAAAGAAATGCAATACTTTTACTCCATCAAGAACTCCAGATTGAATAAATACACGAACTGAAAATACCACAATCCCATGCATTTAGCCATCCCTGGGTAATGTGTGAAGTTTCATATAGCCTACTTTCCTGCTCATGGCCTGCATTTGCATTTGAAACCCATTGATTCATATATTTTATGACACAGGAACACTTGCCTGTTATGTGTTTGATACTAACTTTACATGATATTCGCATGACTTTAAATCCTTTTGAGAAGTACAACTTCTCTAAATTGCTCCACTATTTGTTATTATATTCAGCAGCATTCTCAATTTCAAGTAACGTGTTGTTGCATCTCTGGGCTGCACTGCTTGTAAGGTTTGGGATTGGGCAGTCCTTCACTGAAAGACGTCAACTGAGAAATTGCTTGGTGAAATGGAGTAAGGGAACAGAAGAGAATGAGGCTGAAATAATTTCCAAATTTCACGTCTAATGTAGGAAAGAGGTCAAATCTTTTCACACCCCTTTGGTGCTGCTGACACAGTGCATGCTATGTGAAGAAGGTTTTGAACACACACATTGTCAGGCGTTGTTGTCGGGGAGGCAGTGCGGATGGCTAGGGGCACAGCTGTCGTGTAGCAGACCAGCGCAGCTGTGTGTGTGTGTGTGTGTGTGTGCGCGCAGCAGAACACACTAGATTGTCTGTGTGAAAGAGAGGAACATGGAGACAAACAAATTGGAAGGGACACAAAGACTCATTGCTATGGTTGCTTTTCAAAATGAGCAAATTCTCAGTTGGGAAAACTCTCATATTTTACTCCATTTGGTCTAATCATCACAAAGAGGTGTTCCTATCCCAGTTCTGCACCATAACTAAACGACGTTTAAAAGAAAACTACCAAGATTACCATAAACATCTCTTTAACTGCTTGAAGTGGTTCTGGTATTTGTGTGTGTGTGGGGGGGGCATCTTTGTATGAGGAGGAAAATGGGGTTAAAGTTCATTGCTCTGTCTTGTGCAGTGGGCTTCAGAGCCAGTCATGCCTGTCCAAATCACCATGTGTTTATCCCATCAGCAGACACATTAATGGGAAAGGTGTGTGTGTGGGTGTGGGGGGGTGTAATCAGGGGGCATGTTTTATATTTGGTGGTTTTGACCTCGCGGGGACATTTAACTGGTCCCCACAAGGAAAACTGTTTTGGGGTTTTTTTCAGCATTTATTTAAAAGAATTAATAATAAAATAGCCCAATTGTTTCTTTTTGATTACTGAAGGTAAGGTTAGGGTTACATTGTAGGTGTAGCATAGCATTAATTAGCTACATTAATATTTATGTCAATGGATGGTCCTCACACCAATAGTAAGACAAATGTGTTTGTGTGTGTGTGTGTGTGTGTGTGTGTGTGTGTGTGTGTGTGCATTCCTTATGTAAAGACATGCTGCATTTGACTTGCCGTAAATGGTCATTCGGAGGTCTGAATGAATGCCACATTTGACAAAAACCTGGACACCTCCATGTTCATCTTTTGTTAGCTACAAGCTAGCGATCTAACTGTGATGAAATACTCCTCCTCAAGCAGCAGACTTGAGGAAGTTAGCCAGTGTATAGCCAGTATTATTGATTTAACGAGCGAATACGTCTGTAGGTTGCGATTCTGTATGTGGCCCTGTTGATTAGACGTTAACTAGCGAGGGATTTAAAGTAGATCACACTGTGCTACATGTGATTTTAAATTGTGAAAATGGGCTTGTTGTTATCTAATGTAGTTTCTGCTCAGCAGTGACAAAAACTGATTTCACATAATGCTCAAAGGCAAGAGATCAGGAGAGATCAATGTTCAGTGATGGCCAAAGACTGCAATCAACATCAGTTTCAGTGAAGGTACACAGTCAGCTGTGAAGGGTGTTTTGTATTGATCTGATGCAACCAACTTAAAATGCCAAGTGAATAGACGCTGGAACCTTCTTCAACATGTTTCTTTCTTTACTGAGCTCACAATTTTGCCAGAGCAGTCTCAGGTTACGACTAAGTAAACAGCTGGTTAATGAGCAGTGGCCATGTTTCAGGTCAGAACATGCGAGTCAACTGATAAAAATGAATCAACACTGGAGCTGTGTTTATAAATGTGAATGAATAATGGAAGTGCAAACAGGCTGTTAGTGGGAGAGGCAGAAGAAGGCAATGTGTGATAAAATAGATATTATTATTAATATTCACAAAAGATCACCCACAGATTATATAAATAAATAATTTAAATGTATTTCAGAGACTCTCCTAAATAATACAACAGTGCCTGAAAATGATATCTATACAATAGTCATTTCTTTGTAAGTTTTATATTAAATAAAAGTGTGTGTTTACAGGGTTCTCGTGTGTGGCTCTGCGAGGAGGATCAGTATTGGGCCAGCACTGTGGACTCCTGCTCAGGTGGCATTGTGGTTTTCCGCACCGACTATGGACAGGTAAAGCCATTCGTGTGTGCCTGGTGTGTGTGTGTGTGTGTGTGTGTGTGTGTGTCTGTATGAAAGAGAGTAATTATTCAGAAGACAGCAGCGTAACATCTGCTCTACAGACTTCAGAGAAGAGGCTCACCTGACAGTTTGACAGTTGGCATGGTCTAATTTCACATACACACACACACACACACACACACACACACACACACACACACACACCCCTGGGTGTAGCAGGTCAGTTATTACCATGAAGGTTGTCAGAGTTTATCAGTGTACTAAGGGATAAAATGAGATTTAATATCCCGAGGAACTCAAACACATTTGAAATCTCACTTACTAACCCTACGTTCACACGAGCGATAGAGCATCTGGTGGCTGTTCATTTGATATCCAGCTCTGGAAAAATTTAAAGCTCTATTCAGATACGATATTTATCGTCAATTTGCATAGGTTAAGAGAATTGCCGAGATGGGTGTGTCTTCATCGTTTACATGCTGACGACCCATCACAGCACCCCCGTGCGTCATACGTAACATGGTGCTGCACCTCAGTGTTTGACAATACAACATGGCATTGACGAAACAAAAGAACTGAACGAGAGCTGAAACATTGTGTTTAGTTTCAGTTTGGGGAGAGCGACATTATCAAACGCTGTTTGAACAAATGGTACATAATTATTCCGTTTGGTAGGAGATTTTTCGGGAAGTTTGCGACACATGTCCCTCTGTCAAAGTGACATTTGGTGACTGGACTTAAATGTCGAGAATGAATCAACTACCTAAAAAAATACAGAGAGTGCATTCTCAAGGGATTAGTTTAACCTGGGGTTATATTTACAGAAGGTAAAAGACGCTGTGGGAACACGCAGTCCGGAAAAAGTCCTGAAAAATAACTGACATGACCAGTTCGCACAGGATTAAAATCACAGAGAAGCGCTGGTAATTATTACATTATCCCACCTCCCCATATCAGACTAGTCCTCTCCGAATAGCCCTTAAGAGACCACTCCAAATTTTTCTTAAATCAGCATCTCTACATGTATGGCAGCCATTTTATTCCAGGGTCTAATGAATTCCAACACAAGCACACTTCTACTTAATGTGGTACTGATTAGGTGATCACCTGAACCAAATCGTATTTAACGAGGAAAAGTATAAAAACCACTGTTGTGGCATCACTATCCTGTTGCAATAGGACCAGCTGGATGGCAAAAACAGTGCTAGTGGTACCTCAGAATCAACTGGAATCCAAAATAACTAAAAAGAAAAGCTTTAAGTGAGGAAAAAGAAGGGTTCCATTCTGGCTTTTCTGGCAGAGGGATACAGTGAGCATCAGGTTGCTTCCACCCTTACAATTTCAAATATGGCAGTTCATAAGAACAAGGTCAAGCAGCAGACATTGGGGACATCAAAGCTACAGACTGGCAGAGGGCAAAACCGACTCTCCACTGTCCATTCAAATGTCACTCAATAACCATAGGATGACATCAAGTGACCTACAAAAAGAGCGAGGACGGTTCAAAACAGGCTCCTAGGGGCAGGACTGAAGTCGTGCAAAGCAAAGAAGAGCCAGGCTGAGGCTTGCAAAAGACCATAAGGATTGGACCGTAGAGGACTTCTCTGATGAGTCCAATTTCCAGCTTTGCCAAACACCTGGTCGTCTAATGGTTAGATGGAGACCTGGAGAGGCCTACAAGCCACAGTGTCTCACAATCCACTGTGACAATTGGTGGAGGATCGGTGATGATCTGGGGATGTTTCAGCAAGGCTGGATTTAGGCAGATTCGTGTTTTTGAAGGACGCATGAATCAAGCCACGTACAAGGTTGTCCTGGAGAAAAACTTACTTCCTTCTGTTCTGACAGTTGTTCCCCAACTCTGAGGATTGGTTTTTCCAGTAGGACAACGCTCCATGCCACACAGCGAGGTCAATCAGGGTGTGGATGGAGGACCACCAGATCAACACTTTCATAGCAAGCCCAATCTGCAGACCTAAACCCCATTGAAAACTTCTGGAATGTGATCAAGAAGAAGATGGATGGTCACAAACCATCAAACAAAGCCGAGCTGCTTGAATTTTTGTGCCAGAAGTAGAATAAAGTTACCCAACAACAGTGTGAAAGACTGATGGAGAGCAGGGTTAGTCCACCTAATACTGATGTCTGTACTTTTCGTAAGTTAAAACATTAGTATTGTGTTGTTTAAAAATGAATATGAACTTGTTTTCTTTGCATTATTTGAGGTCTGAAAACACTGCATCTTTTTTGTTCTTTTGACCAGTTCACTTTAAGCAAATACATTCTCTAAATGACAATATTTTTATTTGCAATTTGGGAGAAATGTTGTCAGTAATTTATAGAATAAAACAAAACAAAAAAAAATCATTTTACTCAAACACGTACCAATAAATAGTAAATCCAGAGAAACAGATCATTTTGCAGTGGTCTCGTAATTTTTTCCAGATCTTTATATGCACGCAACACGATGCACATCAGGTATGATGCAGTAAAGCGACAAATCCCAGTGATAGGCTTAAAATGATTCTTATGGCACGTGCGCTATGATTTTTTTCTTCATTTCCCTACTCATGACTTTAGTTCCTACCTGCAATTAGTTCCATTTACTGTTTGATGTGCAAAAATGGAAGAAAAACTTATAGTCATGGTTTCATCTTATTCTGTCCTATACGTACAACAGTTCATTAAAAGATATTATGAAGAAAAATAAAGCTTGGAAGGAGGTAGCAAAGCTCATTAGTGTCTGTGTAGAGTGTCTCTTTGTATCTATTAGCTTGTGCTGCTAATTTGCCAACAAATCTAAAACAAAGCCTGGCACTTAACAAGTATATCAAACAACCAGTTTTCACACTGATTAGTATGTTATTTAACCCTCCTATTACTGTATGTTCACATATCAGTTACATCATGATGTTTACGGCTCAGTTTTGACTCGGTCACCTCAAAACAGTCCTAAAACCTATTTCACTCTACAATTTCATTTGACACTACTTACCAACTACTCACACATCAACAACAAAAAGATTAACTTTTATTGTTTTACTGTCCATCATTTTTTATTTACCTCACAACAGAGTATTCATTTTCATTACAAATGGATATAGTCTAATATTATGGATATAGGAACCATATATTGTATTTGATTATCTCTAGCATGTGTATACTTCACTGATATTTTATTTGTGTTCATGACTTCACATTATGAAGAACTTCAATTCAAAACCTTTTATGTAACGGGTGAAAATTGACCCATATATACTATATGGCCAAAACCCCTGTATGTCCTATATGGACCCTGACCATCAAACCCATACGTGAGTGTTGAATATCCCATTCCAGATTTAGCCACCATTTGCTGTTATAATAACCTCCACTCTTCTGGGAAGGCTTCCCACTAGATTTTGGAGTGTGGCTCTGAGATTTGTGTCTATTCAGCCACAAGAGCATTAGGCACTGTCGGCATTCCAGTTCACCCCAAAGGTGATCAGTGGAGTTGAGGTCAGGGCTCTGTGCAGGAAGCTCAAGGTTTTCCACACTAACCTTGGCTCTTCTTGGAGCTGGCTTTGTGCACATGGGTATTGTCATTCTCGAACTGGTTAGGGACTTCTACTTAAAGTGAAGATAAATACATTCTAGACAATTGTGTGCTTCCAACTTTGTGGCAACAGTTTGAGGAAGAAGCACATGCCATTCTACATGAATATATCCCTTTATTTATTTTGCTGCACATCAATGTCCTCATCAGAGGATAATTCCTAATGCTCTGATTTGATTTCAACATTGTCTTCTGTTTCAGATGCCTCTTCCTCTATTTCACTATCAGCACAGCGTCTTGTAAATCATGGCCATCTTCTTGCACAATGATATCATGGATAGTCTGCAAAGCTCTATTTAGTCATTACAGTGGCAGCAGAGTTCAGAGAGAAATCTTGGCACTCTTTAATCAGTTTCACCTCTTCCCTGATAGGTCTGGGTTATGCTTTCCTGTGAGAAATATTTCATTCCTGTGGACAGTGTGTGTGTGTGTGTGTGTGTGTGTGTGTGTGTGTGCGGGCAATTGTGTGCACTTGCATGGCAAGGTCATGAGACACATACAGTACATACATATACACACTTACACAGTCACACTCAGGGACTGCTCAGATTCCAGTCCTAATCTCACCATATTAATTGCAATATGTTTGTTTTGGACCCAATATATCAAGGTTTAATTGGTTTAATGGATTGATTCAGATGGAAACCATTCTGGAAATGAACCAGCTACCCACTAAGGTGAGATCATAGAGGAAGCAGAGGGGGCACAAATAATTGCAAACAGATGAAATAGGAGGTAAAGGAAGTAGAGTTGAGAGATTCAATTTACTTGCCCTTTTATGTTCTATTCTTTTCTCCTTTTTCCTTCAATGTCACTTGAAATTATTTGTTATTAACTCGTTTTTATTCCTGTTTTCAGTACTCTCTAAAAAGAGAGCTCACTTTCTTACGTACACAAACACACACGTTTGTCTTACTATGCTTGTGAGTAAATTCCAATAAATAATGTGGGAAATTAGAGAAACGGCTGCCACTTCAGTAGACCTATACAGTAACAGCAATAAATTATACATACACGGACATGGACACACCAAGGGTTTCCTGCTCACAAAGGGTATTAAAATGTAACACATGGTCTGTTCTTTCTTTGTTCAAAAAAAGAGCTTGAGTGCACACTCTCGCTTTCTCTTTCTCTCTCTCTCTCTCTCTCTCTCTCTCACACACACACACCACACACACACACAAAGTTAATGTTTAATGGGTTCTGTGTTTTCTCCATGCCGTAGTTATACATGTGTGTTCAAACAAATAATGAGAAAAACAGCTGCCACTTACCCATGCGCTTCTACTGGAGCTACACAGCAATAAATTACAATCACATATACACACACACGTGCACACACAGACACACACACACAGACACAGCTTCCTCCCGTTACTCTCTCACTCTGGTTGGAATATTTCTGGTTCTTAGTATATTTTCCATGACTGTCCAAACCATAATCATTGTGTTGGAGTAAAGCACTCCCTATTTTACACACACACACACACACACACACACACACTTCTGATAAAGACACTCATCCTACATTCTTAAGGTTTCTGTTTATGTGTGTGTGTGTGTGTGTGTTTAGGTGTACACCTATAAGCAAAATGCTTTGAGCAGGCAGAGAGTGTACGAGATGCACAGTACCAGCGTGTGTGGTGTGGAGGACATGGCATTGTTACAGGACCTGCATGAGGGAGCCATCCTACACAACCTTCACCTGAGATACACACAGCACAGTATATATGTGAGTATAAAACACACACACACACACACACACACACACAGAGACCTTAACTACACTAAGTGCAATACATAATAATGTACATACACACAAAGGCACGCATACACACTACGACGGAAAATGCAGAGACACACTCTCCTGGGATAAATACACAGTGGCAGGACATCTGTTATATAACTTGTACCACCATCGGACCGAACAGAAGAGGTGTGAGCGTGTTTCTTCAACGATGACTATTTGAATCTTCGTAAAGCACTGATCAGCAGGTATGGGAGTGTGTGTGTGTGTGTTTTTTTTTTTCGGGGGGGCGGGGGGATTCTTAGATAACGAGATCAGTAAGTGTACCTCCAGGCCATTTATTATAATATTGAAAAGGCACACATAATCCTGGCCATTCACTACGTATTGTACAGCAGCATTTTCCTTGCATGCAACACACCTTATTCATCTCATCATCACTGATGTGTTAGAGCAGGGCTAGTGAAACACTGCTTCCCTAAAGCATTTCTATTTGTTTTTCACTTGAATCATGTTGGATGCTAAAAACCAAGTTAAATTTTATCTCAGTTAAATATTTTACATCACAAAACTATTTTTTCAACAGGGCTGTGTAGACTTTTTATGTCCACTGTATTTCATGGTCAGGTGTGGGCCAAAGGTTTAGGAGGTGGTGAGATATAATACACATACAACATTTATTAGATTAGATATTTTATATGTGATACATTAGTCGTATATTACTATTCAGACAGGGTAAGATTTCCACACACACAGTATGTTTGTAATGCTGCAGTATAAACACAGTGGGATTAGCAATCTCTGTATAAACCACAGATTTGGTTGGGACTAAAATCCTAGAGATAAACCGGTAATAATACACCACTAAATAAATATAAATATATTTGACTATATACTGAATATGTAACTAATCCAATCTAAATATGGCTACAGAGATCTTTTGTTTAATAAACCTTTAGTGAAGGTAGATGAAGGCCTTTTATGGAAGGTATGCAGTGTGTAATATTAACACAACTTGTGAGCTCCCAGATGGTAAAACCATCTGGTAGCGAGATTTGTTGATGCATGTAGTGGTGCTGCTCACAGAATCTGAGCTTTATTTTGATCCAAGCAGCGTTGCTTACAGGCTGCCTATAATTTTTTTTTATGTATTTTATTTTGACAGTCATTTAACTCATAAATCCAAAAGTGGTTATACAGTATGTTTTCATGAAGGAAAATAAGACTTTATTTTAAAAGGTTCAATAAAATTGTGTGGGGATTATGGCAGGAGAGTGAAAACTGTCATGATCAAGTCCTCAGAGAATGAATATTAGGTAATTTATATGACCAGGATAAATATGTTTCCACATGCTACAATGCATGATTTATATTTTAACAAACAGGTAGCCTACAACTCTTCGAAACTGTCTGAATGGTATAACCTTACACTAAGTAATATGTCGTAAATAGTGTGCCAATAACATACAGTTGCCTCCAAAAGTAATGGAACAGCAGGACTGATTCTTTTGTTTTTGTGATACAATTAAGATGTTTGAGATATGAGATCTGTCGATAGGTCAGAATTTCAGCTTTCATTTCCTGATATTTACATTTAGATGTGTTAAACAACTTAGAACATGTCATTCAATTTTTAAGTGAGCAAAAGTATACGAGCAGATTAAAGTAAATAGCACTTTACAATATTTGGTTGAATATCCCTTGCTTGCAATAACTGCATCAAGCTGATGACACACTGACACTGGGCATGTCCAGTAATCCATGTCCATAAACCATGACAAACTTTTATTATTAGCACATTCTGTGGGCTTAATGGTTTAGGTGTTTAGGTGATTTTATTAGTTTTAAACCTGGTGCATTAATATAGAATTCAAACATTTTGATACAGTCACAGGTGTGCATATATCAAGGATTTTACAATGGCTTCAAAACATATAACTATTTTTATAATAGACCTTAAGTTGAACTGGCCCCCTCTTACATTAGACTTTAATATGCTTGCCTTCCTGTCTGGACACAGGATTAACTGGATTTTGTCTAGGTAATTACCACTAATTAGCCATATTACAGAGTTGAAGTGATTGGCATTCACGTGTATACAATAGTGTGCATCAGTGGACACAGTGTGGATTTATCCATCCAGCCAGCCATTTTCTGTACTGCTTAAGCCTATCCCAAAGGACTCAGGGAACAAGGTGGGGGACACCCTGGACAGGGCAGGGCACAATCACACACGCACTTACACACTACAGACAATTTAGACATGCCAATCAGCCTATAACACATTTCTTTGGCCTGTGGGAGGAAACCAGAGTAACTGAAGGAAACCCTTGTAGCAAATGTAGAACATGCAAACAAAGGGCAGAGGTGGGAATCGAACCCCCAACCCCAGATATGCAAGGCACACATGCTAGTGACTAAGCCAACATGTCCCCATGTAGATTTTTCAGCAAGGAAATTTAGTTACTATCTGTAATACAGGAAAATACATTTTTAGTAGGTGGTATAAAGTACATGTAATAGAGAAAATGGAATGTAGTTTTCTTGAGTGTGGTTTCTTCTGTGTGTGTGTGTGTATGAGAGAGAGAGAGGGAGAGACTGCATGTTTTATGAGTCAGCATGATGTTTTAGCAGGTATGGAGTTACACTTGGGCCAGTAAAGAGTTCCACATTGGAAACAGGTTTTCAGTGGACTAAAATGCTAACACACAGCTCATGTTGCAGGTTTACACAGCAGTAGTATTCCCCATATGAATAATTTACACTGCTGATGCTGGGCAACACTTTTTAAAATGCCTGATTTAGTCTCCACCTGCATTTAAAGTGTACTGTGTTGCACAAAATGTTGCAGTAGCACATAGCAAGGTCAAAAGTCAATAGGACCGAGTGGGAAATAAGAAAGAACATATCTGTGTGTGCTTTGTGAGTTTGTTAGGATGGAAGCTCAACACTTTTATATTTAATTTACATTTTAAATTCTAACCACAGTTGATTTCTTACAAATAAAAGGTCATTAAGACAAACCTAGTCAGTGTTTAAGTGAAATTTTAACATTATTCCTGATGAAGCTTTATACACTGTTGCCATTTTCTCAACCAGCTTCATAAGGAGCTGGAAACCCAGGAAGCTTTTCTTTGGGAAAAAAAAAAAAATGGCCAAGCTCCTCAGTGTATCTCCTAAATTCTAAATGAAATCTGGCAGTTTGGAGAAACAATTTAATTTTAAGTACAAACTTACTTATTAAATTACAGAAATGAAAGGGGCACTCACTTCACTATTTACATTTGTCTTAGAGCAGTGGTCACCCTCTTCCCTGTGATCTACCTTCCTGCAGGTTTCATCTCAAACCAAAATCTAACACACTTGTTTTACTTGATCAAGAACTCCTTAAAGCAATGATTAGATGGTCAGGTGGTCACGATTATGGTTAGAACTAAAATCTTCAGGAAGGAAGCTCTCCAGGAACAGGCTTGGTGACCACTGTCTTCAAAACTAATTTTAACCACAAGTTTTTATCAAAATGTCTTTATGACCATGAAAAACATATATTCAATCTAGTGTGTACAAACCTTTTGATTCATAGTAGATATAACCGGGTGATTAACACTTGACAAACTTTATTAGAATCTTTATTAGTCTTACTCTTAATTCAAATAAAAACATTCAAATAAAATCATTCATAATAAAAATAACCTTTTTTGTCAAACATTTTATTGTTTATCAGAGTATTACTATTTTTTTTTTTAATTGTTCCTCAATGAACTTATCACTGTAGTACTGACGTAATGAGACACAGGCTCGCTGTTAGTTAATGATTAGCCTGAGAACCTGTCTGCAGAGTGAGGCTTTTCACCACACTACAACACTTCATACTGAAGATTTTAGTGAAACCTGGTTTTACAGGTTCGATACTGCTGCTATAATATACATATCATACACATTTATACGAAGCTTTGAGCTTAGTTGACACAGCATATGAGAGAGAGAGAGAGAGAGAGAGAGAGAGAGAGAGAGAGAGAGAGAGAGAGAGAGAGAGAGAGAGAGAGAGAGAGAGAGAGAGAGAGAGAGAGAGAGAGAGAGAGAGAGAGAGAGAGAGAGAGAGAGAGAACGAACACAGTGGCTTAGTGATTAGCATGTTTGCCTCATACCTCCAGGGTCTGGGGTTTGATTCCCGCTGGGGAATGTGTGTGCGGAGTTTGCATGTTCTCCCCGTGCTATGGGGGCTTCCTCTGGGTACTCCGGTTTCCTCCCCCAGTCCAAAGACATGCATGGTAGGCTGATTGGTGTGTCTGTAGTGTGTGTGTATGTGATTGTGCCCTGTGATGGACTGGCACCCTGTCCAGGGTGTACCCTGCCCTGTGCCTGATGTTCCCCTGCAACCCTGAAGAAGAAGTAAGTGGTAGAAGATGGAGATATATATATATATATATATAAAGAATTCCTACTATATATATTAGGATTTCTTTTTACTTACATAACACTGAAATGTATTCAATTTTAATATGGGCCTTTTGCATCCTCCTACATGTCTGTATCAAACTAATAGACAAGCTTTTATTTAATTACACTCCGCCATGTTACCTAGCAACATCTGCATGAAAGATTACACCATCTACATGTAGTGCATGGACCAAACACACATGGTGTATATGAGCTATCCGTCCACACAGACAGAATAATGAACAAAAGTAAATCTTGGGCCTTTTTAGGAGATATTTTAGGCTTTAAAAAAGTAAACTTATAGAAATAAGAGGACACCTGGTGGGAAACATGTGACATTCTGTTGCTCATGAGAAATTTGTTAATCACCAGTTTTGGCGTAACTATGACAATGGCCAGGATAGTTTCTCTCATTATACACTTAACTTCAGAAATGTTGGCACCCTTCATATTATGTATAAACTAAACAATGTACTGAATAATTCAGAATTTTCAGTCAAACTATTAGATGAATTACTTACCTTTCTTTTAAGATAAAAATAATTTCCATAGTTACTTCTTTGTTAAATAATGATATTTTGTCTTAAAACTCTATGGCAAAATAATGACACCCTAAAGTATATTTAAATAACAAATTTGTTGCCGCGTGTTATTTTAGGTTAAGAACCATTCAGTCATATGAGAAAACAGTTCAAATGTAATACCAATTTCAGCTTTCATTCTACTTCTAATGGGCATGAAAACACAATAATCAAAAGTATTGGGTTTATTGTCTGCAGAATCTATCACAGAATCTATCAAGAGAGTAACAGCAATGGGCAATATGTGTTTAGGGATATAGCAAACACATTCAGTTATAATTGTTCTAGGTTACTGAAATCATGGGCCAAGAATTGGAAGTGATGATTACAGCTTACTCTCTATTTAAGTCTGTTTATGGCGTTTTCATGAAAAATCTGTTTCTAATGGAATAAATTTAATGAAAAGCTTCATTTTTTTCTTCTCCGCTCTCATAACCTTCTCTTTTATTATTCAGGTTCTCAATAAAGCATGGACATGTGTTGTGTCCATCCACATTGGGTTGTATGAATCTGCCCATTGTGGTTGTCCCTTTGCTTCTTTTGTGCTTTTATTTTCTTTGTTCCTCAATGACCTTATCACTGTAGTACTGACGTAATGAGACACAGGCCCGCTGTTAGTTAATGATTAGCCTGAGAACCTGTCTGCAGAGTGAGGCTTTTCACCACACTACAACACCTCATACTGAAGATTTTAATGAAACCTGGTTTTACAGGCTCAATACTGCTGCTATAATATACATGGCAAAAATCATACACTTTTATACGAAGTTTTGAGCTTAGTAACATTTTTAACATTGACACATTGATATATATATATATATATATATATATATATATATATATATATATATAAACATTTAACTGCCAATTTGATTAATGTGTTTAACTAATCTATGTATATTCACATTTATTTATGGGAAATCCAAAAGCATATGCAGTTCAATAGGAACACCTGTTCATTCATACAGTTATCCAATCAGTCAATCATGTGGCATCACTCTGCATAAAGTCATGTAGATACAGGTCAAGAGCTTCAGTTAATGTTCACATCGAACATCAGAATGCCAGACTGCCTCTGTGAGACCCATGAGCAAGGCCCTTAACCCTATCTGCTCCAGGGACACTGTATCATGGCTGACCCGGCACCCTGACCCAATCTTCCTAAAAAGCTGGGATATGCAAAGAGAAGATTTTCACTGTACTGTTCTTTCTAAACTTTTCATATTGGATTTGGCAGTGTACTGAAATAATTAGGTCTTGGGAGAACTGTGAGCTGTACAGACCTTTATGTATGTAGTAGGTGTGATGCTTCTGTTGCAAGAACATCACATTTAGGGAGTGCGAAATGTATCAATAATTTAAATAAAGGTTGCTTTCTTTTTTGTTTGTTTGTTTGTTTTTGAAATGGGTAAATGGAAAACAGCTAGGTCAACCTTCTGCTAATTTGTCCAGTACACTCAATGTCTACGTTCCAATTCTGTCTACATTCGGGATGCAGCCATATTCCGAATACGATGTTTATATGCATAGAGGCATAGGAATATTCCTGTATACATGCTTGTTGTAAGTATGTCTGATTTGCCATTCCTAAATACATAGCCTACTGTTAAGCATCTGTTAACACCCATAATTCCAGTGGATTTTCTGAATAAGGTGTTTACATGCAACAAATTGCCAATTAAAACAGGCATATTACAGGGGTGGGAATCAGAATATTGTCTTAATCTGAATCAGGTAATAGGATTGCGGTGTTTACATGACATAATGCTATTTTGAATTCCAGTTAATATTGAAATATTGCTGTGCATGTAAACATAATCAATTTGTTGTTTATTAAGGACAAGTTAGGTTGTACAAGACCCAGACTTTTTAATAAAAGATAAATAATGGCTGCGTTAGCCTAGCAGCCTAGCAAATCAAGCACTGAGGAGAGAATGCACCTTTCAAAAGCGTGCTGATTTTCTAGCTCATGATGATGATGAATGGCTCATGAGTTGATATCGTCTTCCTATAGACCCGTTCTAGTAGTCTGAAGAGCAGAACACACTGTAATTGTGCTATACTCTTACATGTGCAAGTGCTCTCTACCTTGTGGTTTCTAGCTACAGGTTCATTTCGTTTATTGACTGCACTTCACATGTTAAAAGAACATCAACTTCAGACTCAGTGAAATTTCTCTTCTTTGTTGCCTTTTGAGCCATTTGTATCTGTGTGTGTGTTTGTTGCTGGACATGCATACTACTAACACTGATATGCAAATTATTTAAATGATGGACAGAATGGAGAAACTGGTTCAAGTCTAGTCGAGCCCATTTCAATTGTATACCCATTTTTTAAAATATTATTTTACATTATAATAATTAAAAATTATTTTTGACTTTTTTTAGGAACAAATTTAGCATGTTCTATAAATAAGGTCTTTAGATAGATTACTTACTGCATGTGTTCAAATTCTGCTCATTTATATGAATGTAAATATTTCTGAAGTGCACTGTGTATAGGTATTATTTTTAACCACTGATAAGAACAGTCCTAGTGTCTGCTGTTAGACAAGACAGTCTGATAGATTGTGAGCTGGTGGGATAATTGGTGGCAGATGGGAACTGATTAATCCTGAATAGATCTCGAATTTGTACAAGCCTGACATAAGAGACTAAGTGCAGTGTGTGTTATTTTGTATGTTCTTTTATTTTTTTTTATTTCCTTTTTTTTTTTTTTACATTGCATTTTAAGCTGTTTAAGCATCCATACGTGTCTGCGTGTATGTATGCATTTTAAAAAGGGCTGTCTCCTAAAGCAATGTCCTCTGGAATGTCTCCCTCAGTCAGATCAAATTCCATAGCATTTAACACACAAAGGACTCTCTCTGTTTCTCTCTCTCTCTCTCCCTCACTCACTCTCTCCCTGTCTCTGTCTTTCTTCCTCTCTCTCTCTCTCTCTCTCTCTCTCTTGCTCTGATTATAAACAGCTGTGCTCTTTTTCCCCATCGTCAGGACAGAGCATGGTAGGCTAGCTACCCGCTCTTTTAACCACATCAAACACAAACACACACACACACACACACAGTTGGAATACTGAATTCATGAGAAAGTTTATTTCTTTATTTAAGGCTCTCTCTCTCTCTCTCTCTCTCTCTCTGTGTGTGTGTGTGTAACAGCAGGAAATAGCTATGTTTGCGTTTAGTTTGGAGCTGTAGCTGCTCATATTACAACTTACAGTTCTCTCTCTCTTTCATACACACACATACACACTGCAATTAGTTAGCGCGTGTGTGTGTGTGTGTGTGTGGATTGTATGTGTCTTTACGTGCTAGAGTGTGTGTTTTCTGGTTGATAGGTTACCAAAAACTGCTGCTGCTTTCTTTAGGTTTCCCTTTGTCTTTGTGTTTAGTTACAGTATGTGGACACTGCAGCTTATTAAAGTCTTGATAACTACTAAATTGTACTCAGTTACAATGTTTGAGTTAACATTGGATTTTTTTCTCTTTTTAAATGATTCCTAATCTTATACATAGTTTCCTGTTGTTCACACAATACGAGGTGACTCACACCCACCTGCTAATGTTAACTACCAGCTATGAGCTAGCATACCCAGAGAAAAGTCAACATGGGGAAGTGTCCATTTTAGTATCCAAAAGTTGCTGAAGAACAGCACATATTCTAGCAGAACATACGGTCTGTCAACAACTGAACTCACAGCAGACTGCGACGAGCTTTTTTAAATGCACTTTAGTGGTGTGTTGATGTGGGAGGTCTGTATTTTCTTTCCTGCAGAATAAACACAAAACCGTTTTCCTTACAAGTGAATTTTTTTTTCATGCAAGTTCTGTTAATAGCAATGTGTGTGTGTGTGTGTGTGTGTGTGTGGTGTCTAGGAAGTCACAGCCTCAGAATGTATTGGGCGGGATGGTTGGGCATTTAAATTTCTTACTAATTTAAATCCACAGATTTGCTATTTAAATCAAGTTTCAACAGTCATCCATATGTATTTGCATATTAGATGTTAAGTAGGTCAGTATGCACTACTGACTGATACACACAAAAACACACAAACACAGACCAATTTGAAATTATATAATATTGTTATTTCTCCTAATTCATCCTCTATTTCTCTTTGTAGACGTATATCGGGTCTATATTAGCAGCAGTGAACCCGTACCAGCGGTTGCCAGAGCTTTATGATGTTTCGGCGGTGGAGAGGTACAGTCGGCATCACCTGGGGGAAATCCCGCCTCACATTTATGCCATCGCCAATGAGTGCTACCGCTCGCTCTGGAAACGCAACAACAATCAATGTGTGCTCATTAGGTACAGTGAGATCACACACACACACACACGTCATATAGAACATGCACACATGCACCTTATTGTGAAACTGTTAACGTGTCAGTTAGTGAGCATGTATTTATGGCCTCGTGTGTATGGTGTTTTTAGCTTCGTGCTGTTTTATAGATTAGGATTCTCATTACCCAGCAGTTTAAACTGCCTGCCTCTTAACGTACGTGTGTGTGTGTGTGTGTGTGTGAGATGCACTAAAGTCCCAGGAGAACCATCTACTTTTACAGAAAAGGTCATTTGACTTGACATTACAAACACCCACATTTACTTGCCAAATCTCTCTCTAGCAATCTTTTTTCAATCCAATAAATACACCGTTTCTTACATAAGTATTCACACCCCCAGACTTTCATGTTTTGTAGGAACTGAAATTGTCTTAATTGAGTTTCAATGATTTACACAGTATATCAGTATTATATACAGAAATTATATAATAATAATTCAATTGCAGTTGATTTTTTTTTTTGCGTGGCACAAAGGTTAATTCAACCGAAACGCAGACATTTGTTGTTTGCATCAGACTGGATATAAACCATTGGTCAACAGGATTTTTCATGTCTTGCCACAGATTTTAGAGCTTAGACAGCTACAGATTTGACTTGGGCATTCTGGCACGCTGAAGTTCTTGGATTTGATGCACTCCAGTGTACAAAGAAAAAAGCATCCCCACAACATGATGCTACCGCCACCATGCTTCACTGTGAAGATAGTGTTCTCAGGGTGATTTCCACATGTTTGCTTACTCTCCAAAAGAGATTTCATATGGTTCTTTTTCAAGAATGGCTCTTTTCTCACACTGTTTCATAAAGACCAGCTTTGTGGCATGCCTGAGATATGGGTGTCCTGTGAACAGCTTCTACCATCTGAGCAGCGTTACCGTTGGATTCTTAGTTGCTTCTCTGACTAATGCCATCCCGAACCAGCCATTGAATTTTGGTGGATGGCCTCCTCTAGGCACGTGCCATATTCTTTTCCATTTTTAATAATGGATGGAATGTTACTCTTTAGGATATTCAAAATTTGGGACAGAACTTTCTCTTTCTTGGTCGTCATGATGCTGTTTGCACAAAGGTTGATGCCATGTAACTAATTATGTGATTTCTGATGGCAATCAGTTGCACCAGAACTAATTTCCATGTTTCACAATAATGAGGGTGTATACTTGTGTACTCATACCCTTTACATGTTTTTTTTATTTATAATTTATAAATTGCACTTCAATAGGTTGGGCTGTTTTGTGTAGATTCATGACATACAGTATAATCCTAAAAATAAAAAATGAAAAGCATTTCAGATCCAGGTTGTAACACTGGAAAAGGGGAGTGAATATTTATGCAAGATATTGTTCCTTGCTCCAGTAATCTCTTTGCAACACAGTGTTACCACTGGAAACCAGCGTATAGATTTGTGTATACACTGAAGTGCAAATAGCCAATCAGATTGTAACCATTAACAAAGTAGCCAGTACAATAGGTATGTGATGCTCATGGGTGGAACGTCTGAGACTGAGACTAGTGCAGCAGAGGTCATGTGGTTTGTCTCAGAGGTCAAACTGGCCTAGGATATCTGTCTGTTTCTGTGCTATTCTCATCTCATCTCATCTCATCTCTTCTGCGAACCAGGAACAGAGCTCTATAAACCTGTCAGACCTGTTGGTTTTGAAGAGCTGCTGTGTGTGTGTGTGTGTGTGTGTGTGTGTGTGTGTGTGTGTGTGTGCCACAAACAAATCTGATTCATTTATCAGACCTACCAGCACTACATTCTGCCTCAAATGAAATATGAATAAGGAAATGCAACAGATTTTTGGCAGCAGTTACTTTAAGTACATTTTTCTTCAAGTTTTGTCTAGCGGATTTTTTTTCTCCACAAAGCTGCCAATTGTGAATATTGACTGCGTATGTAGCCTTTCCCACAGCAAGATGCTTCCAACCATCTTAAAACATTCTGTGAAAATGCCACAGAAGAACCGGTACTGGGCCAGAAAATTTGCTTGTTTTCTGGAATGAAAAACTGCTGATGTCCAGCGGCTTAGAGATGACATTATTTGTTGCCATGACAACTCAAGTCATGCAGTAATATTAATATGGATTTAGTCCCTCTTTACTGTTATAATAACTTCCACTCTTCTGGGAAGGCTTTCCACTATTTTTCATAATGTTGTTGTGGGGATTTGCCCATTCAGGCACAAGAGCTCGACATTGATGTCATGTGAGAATGCCTGGCACGTGGTCAACGTTCCAATTCATTTTACAGGTGTTCAGTGGGGTTGAGGTCACTTCAGTGTGCAGGCCACTTGAGTTCTTCCATTCTAACTTTGGCAAACCATGTCTTCATAAAGCTTGCTTTGTGCACAGGGGCATTGTCGTGCTGGAACAGGTGAAGTGTTAATTCCAGTGAAGGGAAATTGTAATGCTACAGTGCACAAAAACCGCAGTTTACTTTGATTTGATTTGAATGAAGTCAATGATTTGCTGATGTCGCGATTTTTTGATGTGCATCGAGGAATTTTCCCGGTAAACGTGTTTCCATCATAGATTGTGTGCATAAAGAAATTATCCGCCTCAATTGAGTGCATATGTTTTTTATGTGCATTTTGGATTTTATTTGCATCTGGTGTTTAAATCCAGCGGGTTTTTTTAAGCGACATCCCAAAATACAAAAATGGAAATATAAAAAACACACGTATTGAAACATAGCCATTGTCATATATGTTCGATAACCCTCATGAGGCATTGCTGCTTTAAAAGTATATCCATCCATCCACCCACCTATCCATCCATCCATCTTCTACCGCTTACTCCTTCTTCAGGGTGGCGGGGGAACCTGGAGCCAATCCCAGGGAACATCGGGCACAAGGCGGGGTACACCCTGGACAGGGTGCCAATCCATTGCAGGGCACAATCACATACACACTCACACACCATTCATACACTACGGACACTTTAGACATGCCCATCAGCCTACCACACATGTCTTTGGACTGGGGGAGGAAACCAGAGTACCCGGAGGAAACCCCTGCAGCACAGGGAGAACATGCAAACTCCACACACAAACGGCCCCAGCGGGAATCGAACCCCGGACCCTGGAGGTGTGAGGTGAACATACTAAGCCACCGTGCGCCCCTGCTTTAAAAGTATATCTCAAACTATTCTTTTACAGGTACACCATATGGCCAAAACAGCCTAGGCAGCAAGGCAAAATTATTGCTGAAGAAAATAGGAATATTCTCGCAAAAATCAATTAAACAGGGCCTACACTGCTAATGCTAATGATAACAAAATATTGAGCAGTTGCACCCCCAGGAAATAGTTAAAAGTAATAAAAACATGTTGCATCGATAACAATATTAGGGGTGTAGCAATCTGAAACTAGCCCAAAACCTATTGTGGATTAAAATGGCAGTCATATGTTTCTTTTTTCCTACATCTTTGTGTCGAAAAATTTGTGGTTAACACCCACTGTGATAAGTTTCAAAGCTAGCAAGATTCATGCATAAAAGCCGTACTGACGTCAGTCTCAAGGGCTCAAAAGTCATACAGATGTCTGTGTTTTTGAATCCTGCATTCTCTACTTCCTGAATGTGAACTTTCTGATCGCTGTGGCGATTTCATTAACCCACATTGATTCGGCTGGAAAAATGCTGCCTTAAAGCTACAGACAGACAGAGACAGCGAGACAATGTGTGTGTGTGTTATTAGCATCAGCTTTTATGCTAGCGTATTGGCTTGTGTGTAGTCTGTCCTGATTCAAGATAGAGGCCTTTTTTTTCAGAGGAGGGACTGAGGAGGGAGTGTGTGCTTGATTTAGTTTAAATGTATTTTAAACCTCATGTAACATAAGTGCTATTTCATGGTGAATATCCTACTCTATTATGCAGTCTATTGAATTTAATGCCGGATACGCAGACATATCAAACCAACAGCCATGCACCTGCAACTCTAGACAATATATATTATTTCACACCACTTTTGACTGTGTAATAGTTTGCATGAATATTTGAAATTGGTGGAAATGCAGGGCGGTTCTGAAAAGGTTCTCTGGTTCCTTGATTAACCACCAGCACCTTGTCATTGGAGATGGAGTGAGAGAGACTTCAACACATCCCAAACAAAGAAAGAAATAAACCCCGTTATACAGAGATATGATACACACATGGCCCCCATTCTGTATAGATATTAAACACAGCTACACACACACAGTTGACTCCGACCTCTAAAGGGCTGAGTGAAGGACTAAAAGCATTTGGGTTTGGTGTATTTGAACTCTTTGTGAATACGAGCCGAGCCACAGTCCTATCACTGGCTTCGGACCTTTCAATAGTGTCACAGGTTAAATCTCAGTTGCCTGACAACATAATTGCACAAGTAGGTAAAGGTCAAAGAAGAATTTGTGTGCAATGTGTGTCTCTGGCTCACATTCAAATAAAGGCTTAAATGTTTAACCTCGGTGTCTAGGAGACCAAAACTAATCTCACTAAAGGAAGAGTTTACTGAAAAAGAAAAAAGAAACCGCATTTTTATACTTATCTCAGATGTTACTGAACAGCAAGGACATGTGTCATTTGCTCCTTTATTTCTGTACTGGAGCTAAGATAATTTAGCTAACAATTAATGCTAATGCTTGTTATGCTGTTATGCTGATTTACCCAAATATATGCTTGAATCTTCACTTACTTGCATCAAATGACTTTATTATGCTATGTAATAGCATGTTTAAGATGTGCAGTTTTGTCTGTAATTACACAGCTATGTTTTGAGTGGATGTATATTATCATCTGCATAACTTAGCTTAACTTTGTGAAACTACAGTGCTGTGAAAAAGTGAACATTCTACTCTTCTATTGTTATAATACAGTGTTGTTTGTGTATATCTCATACTAAATTGTTTTAGATCTTGAAACGAAATACACCATAAAAAAGGCAACCTGAATAAACACACAATACAGGGTTTTTTTGTTTTTTTTTTCATTGAAACAAAAAGAAAGTTATCCCACACCTATTACCCATGTGAAAAACTAATTGCCCCATTAAACTTAAAATCTGGTTGTGCCATCTTTAGCAGCAATAACTGCAGATAAGTCTTTCACTTAGTTCTAGGACTAGGACTTACTCCTATGCTTTGGATCATTGTCTTACTGCATAATCTAGTTGCACTTGAGTTTGAATTTACAGACTGAAAACCAGACATTCTCCTTTAGGATTTTCTGGTACAGAGCAGAATTCATGTTTCCCTCAATTATTGCAAGTTGCCCAGGCCCTGAAGCAGCAAAGCATCCCCACAACATCACACTTCCACCACCATGCTTGACTGTAGGTATGATGTTCTTTTTCTAGAATTCTATGTATGGTTTACACCAGTGGAAACAGGGCTCTTGTCTTCCAAACAGTTCCACTTTCAACTCATCAGTCCACAGAACATTCTCCCAAAAGATTTGAGGATCATCAAGGTGTGTTTTGGCAAAATTCAGATGACCCTTAATCCTCTTCTGGGTTAGCAGTGGACTTCCATAGATTCCATTTTTGCCCAGTGTCTTTCTGATAGTGGAGTCATGAACAGTGACCTTTATTGATGCAAGAGAGGCCTGTAGGACCTTTGATGTTGTCCTTGGGTCTTTTGTGAGTTCCTGGATGAGTGGTTGCTGTGCTCTTGGAGGAATTTTGGAAGGTCGGCCATTTCTTGGAAGGTTCACTACTGTGCTGAGTTTTTCCATTTGGAGATAATGGCTCTCACTGTGGTTCTTTGGAGTCCCAGAGCCTTTGAAATAGTTTTGTAACCCTTCTCAGACTAATGTATTTCAATCACCTTCTTCCTCATCATTTCTGGAATTTCTTTAAACTTTGCCATAGTGTGTTACTGGGTAAGACCTTTTAACCAACTTCATTCTGTTGAAAAAGTTTTATTTAAGTGTTGATTTGATTGAACAGGGTTTGCAGTAATCATGCCTGGTTGTGTCTAGTCCAGCTGAACCCCATTATGAATGCAGTTTCACAGGGAATTAGTAACTACATGGGAAAAAAAATATGGAAACGTCCATGTTTTTGCCCACTTTGTAGCTCAAATGCACAGAATTTGAAAATTACATCAGTCTGAGCATTCTTGGATGCTGTCAGTTTGTCCTACAGTCATCTGGTTCATTACAATGAATTTGAAAATGATCCTCATTAATGAATCAGTATTTTCTTATTAATTTGTATATTTATACATTTAATATAATTAATATAATCCAGTATTCTTCAATATATTCAGCTGCATTTGCTACAATATTTAGGTCATTTTGTAATGGGTTTCAAAACAAAAACATTAAATTCAGTTTTTTTTTTATTTTATAACCTGTAAAATATAGGTAACATTTTTTTCACCAATATACCAAGGGGATGCAAACTTTTAAGCTCAACTTTGTAAACTTTTAGCAGTCCTTCCAGGATTTTATGATTGCAGAAATTAATGCAAAATCAAGCAAACTTGATATCAAGCAATGTTGCAATTTTTCAAAATTACCTCAGATCTTCAGCACATCTGGGCAACATCACAATACACATTCAGCCAAAGCTCTCTTCCATTTATGTGCGTTGAACATGAGTACAGAAAAAAGGTTTCATTTATCAACAAACATCACTGTGAAAGAGCGTGCAATACTATTTCTTATAACAGTTTGTGTGTGTGTGTGTGTGTGTGTGTGTGTGAGATAGCGGGGAGAGTGGTGCAGGTAAGACGGAGAGTACCAAGGTGATTCTGCGGTTCTTGTCTTTAATGAGTCAGCAGAGCCTCGAACTTTCCGCAAGACACACAACATCTCACGTGGAGGAGGCTCTCCTGGAGAGCAGGTACACACACACACAAACACACACACAAACACAACAATACAACAAAGCATATGATTATATATTTACCCATGAACTAAATCATGTACTTTAACAATTTCTTCTTCCCTCTGTATTATGCTGTGTGTGTGTGTGTGTGTGTGTGTGTGTGTGTGTGTGTGTGCTTCAGTCCTATAATGGAGGCATTTGGAAATGCTAAGACGGTATATAATAATAACTCCAGCCGCTTTGGGAAGTTCATCCAGCTTCACTTTAGCCAGCGGGGAAACATTCAGGGAGGAAAGATTGTGGACTGTATCCTGTATTGTGCTGAATATGATCCTCCTGAAAGACCAGTGTTTCCTCTGTTTCCTCTAATGCTGTGTGTGTGTGTGTGTGTGTGTGTGCGAGAGAGAGAGAGAGAGAGAGAGAGAAACAAAGAGAGAGATAGAGAGAGAGTATATGCTTGACAGACTGCATTTGAAAGAGCAAAATGTTTTCACTGTCTATTGATTTTCCTTGACCGTCTTTTCCTATAAAGACTTATTAGAGAAGGTGAGCATGCAATTAAATGTTTTATTTCATATGGCTATTTGTGTATATATATATATATATATATATATATATATATATATATATATATATATATATATATATATATACACACATATATATATATATACACATATATATAAATTCTTCAACCCCCATTGCAAATCAGGCTTATTGTCAAAATTTACAGACTTTCAGCTGTTTGCAATGAACAAATCAAACAAAAGCAATTAATATAGTTCAACACAACGAATCCTTCAAGTGGTTTCCCCAAATTCAACTGAAAATGCTTATGATATAATGATTTCTCCAGTTTCAAAATTATTCAACCCCTTTATGGCAAGCATCTTTAGTACTTAATAGAGCACCCTTTTGCTGTTATGACCTGCTGCAAATGAGTTGCATAGTCAGACACCAGCTTCTGGCAGCGTTCCTGAGGAATCTTATCCCATTCCTCATGAGCAATGGCCTCCAGTTCAGTAATATTCTTGGGTTTGCGGGCTGCAAACGCCTTCTTCAAATCCCACCAGAGATTATCTATGGTCAGGTGACTTTGATGGCCCTGTAGAATCTTCCAGGACTTCTTCTGCAACCAAGCCTTGGTGGAATTTGAGGTATGCTTGGGATCATTGTCCTGTTGGAAGGTCCAATGACACCCAAGCTTCAGCTTCCTCACAGACAGCATGATGTTCTCTCCTAGGATTTCCTGATACTTCAATGAATCCATCTTGCCTTCCTCACGCTGCAGGTTTCCTCTGCCAGAGGATGCAAAGCAGCCCCAGAGCATCACTGAGCCACCACCATGCTTGACTGTGGACGGAGTGTTCTATCTTCGTTCTTCTTCCTCCAGACATACCGCTGATCCATCGTGCCGAAAAGTTCCAGTTTTGTTTCATCGCTCCACAGAACAGAATCCCAAAACTTCTGTGGTTTATTTATATGATCTTGAGCCGACTTTTCTTGTGCTTTTGGGTCAGTAGTGGTGCACGTCTTGAAGTTCTGGCATTGAAACCTTCTTCGTTTAGCACACGCCTTACTGTGTTCACTGAAACCTCAGTGCCTTTTGCCACCAAGTCTTGCTGCAGGTCTTTTGCAGTCACTGCGAGGGTTTTTTACAAACTGCCTTCTCAGAAATCAGGTTGCAGCCATTGATAGCTTCCTTTTTCTGCCTCGTCCAATTATTCAATATTTTTTCTACCCCTAGCCAGCTCAGGGATTTCATGTGTTCTAGCTTAAGCACACCTGGTGCAACTAATGAAGCCTTTGATTAGTTATATCAGGTATGCTTGAGACAACACCTGTTTTGCATATTTGTGCTGTTGTGAGGGATTCTATTCAGGGGGTTGGATAACTTTGAAACTGGAGAAATCATTATAAGTTACATTTTCAATTGTATTTGGGGAAACCACTTGAAGGATTCGTTGTGTTGAACTATATCAATTGCTTTTGTTTGATTTGTTCATTGCAAACAGCTGAAAGTCTGTAAATTTGACAATGAACCTGATGTTCAATGGGGGGTGATTAATTTTGATTGTGTGTGTGTGTGTGTGTGTGTATATATATATATATATATATATATATATATATATATATATATATATATATATAATGTGTGTGTGTGTGTATATATAATATAATACACACACACACACACACACACACACACACACACACATACCGTGCTCATATTATTTGTATTCTGGGAAACATGTACATATCTTATGTCACTTCACTAAAGTAAAAAAAATAAGAAGCAAGTGTGACAGTGAAAGTCTCCAGAAGAACTGTGACTGGTTCTGCAAGATGCTCAATAAAATTTACCAGTTCATTTCCTTATAAAACTGCACTAATTGTACCAGAGACTATTATTTTTTATTATTTTATTCCATTTTGTCACACCAAATATTGACTTTGTTTCATTTACTACTGTTTACTGCTCTTTATGGTATTTTTTAAAAAATGTAGAAACATTTAATTACATTATTTCATAATTTCAGCATTTCTTTGTATGTGCCTAAAACTTTTGAACAGTACTGTACGATATGTACTATACTGAACTATATACAGTGCATCCGGAAAGTATTCACAGCGCTTCACTTTATCCACATTTTATTATGTTACAGCCTTATTTCAAAATGGATTAAATTCATTATTTTCCTCAAGATTCTACAAACAGTACCCCATAATGACAACATGAAAGAAGTTTGTTCTGTACATGTGCTTTTTTTGTTTTTTATTTTTAATAAATTTGCAAAGATTTCAAACAAACTTCTTTCACGTTGTCATTATGGGGTATTGTTTGTAGAATTTTGAGGCAAATAATGAATTTAATCCATTTTGGAATAAGGCTGTAACATAACAAAATGTGGAAAAAGTGAAATGCTGTGAATACTTTCCGGATGCACTGTGTGTGTGTGTGTGTGTGTGTGTGTGTGTATATATATATATATATATATATATATATATATATATATATATATATATATATATATATATATATATACACATACATACATATATATGTATATGTATATATATATGTATATGTATATATATAGGGTGATTTAAACCTTTGAACAGAATTATTGGTGTAAATTATTTTGTTAAAAGATCTTTTTTGTTCATTTAGTACTTCAGAAGCCACATAAGATATTTACATGTTTCTCAGAAGACAAAATATGAGCATATATATATATAATATGCACACACTATTTAAAAGATGTTGTATAGTATATAATTTAATAATTTAATCTCCTCTCACTCTGTCAGAATCGTGTTGTGCGTCAGAATCCCGGCGAGAGGAACTACCACATATTCTATGCTTTACTGGCAGGAACCAGTGCAGAACAGAGGGGTCAGTATGGCTGAAACACAACACAACATCTCAGTCTTTTTGTCTCGACCTCCTCTTCAGTCCTTTTGTCTGTTTTAAACAAATCGATCTTATTCTCTCTCTCTTTCTCTCTCTCTCTCTCCTCTCTCTCTCTTCAGAGGAGTTTTCTCTGCTGCCCGCTGAGAGTTTTTATTACCTGAATCAGTCTGGCTGTGTGAGGGATCACACCATCAATGACACACACATGTTTCATGAAGTTCTGGTAAGACACACAAATTAAAAATAAAAAATAAAAAATACACTTAGAACTAGAGGAGGGAGAAATATGCCAAATGCCATATCAAATTTGTGTTCACGATACACCATATGTATCTTAATAGTTTGTTCGATTGTGATTTTGCTAACGAAGCAGCAATCAATCAATAAAGCCAACATTTCATTTTTTTAGTGAAGAAAAGGAGGAAAGAATTAAACACAATCTACAAAAGCAGATTTTAATGTCCACTTGTACAGAGAATAATAAAAAGCACTGATGCTGGACACAGATAGCTGTATCATGATGTTAATACATTGCATTGTTAACATAAAACTGTCATCTTTCTAAGCAAAATAAATCGCAAGCAGCACATATCATACTTTTATTATAAATTTGAAGTTTATTTTTATTTCATTACCCACAGTAATGTTTTCTTAGGGCTGATGTTTAAGTTACTTGGGATGCACATCAAAATCTGGCATGTTCATGCAAGAAACATTTATTTATTGCATTTCATTTTATTATCACGTGTTTAGCCGAATAAATTAGGAAATGCATTCAAATATGTAAATGTTTTGAAAATAATTAGTGAAATTATTAATGGTGAAACTTGTTTCAATAAGCATAATTAACACACACAAGCTGTCATTCACATCATGTATCAAACAACAGCGCTGTATTATTTGGTCATTTCCCACACACTAGTTAACTCTCCCCTATCAGGAGACAGATAGCAGTTTGGGAGGGTAAGGAATAAACACACACTTCCTCTGAGACATGTGAAGACATGGTGCGGCACAGGGCAGTGTATCCGCCCTCTTCTGCATACAGGAGCTTACAAGTGCCCACGAATGTCTGGAGTCGCTGTGGTTACATTTACATTTACATGTACGGCATTTGGCAGTCACCCTTATCCAGAGCGACTTACAGAAGTGTTTTGAAGTCTCTACCAATAAATGCATCCCGATACTGGTTCACTAGGTCACAGAGTAAGAATACCATCAGTATTAAAACTCTGTTGGGAGGTAAAATAGAAAGAAAATACAGTTTGTTTTGTTTTTTTGTTTGTTTGTTTTTAATATGAAAAGTGCTAATTTAAGTACTTTAGGAAGAGTTAGGTCTGTAGATATGGTTTGAAGACCACTAGCGACTCAGCTGTTCAGACATCTATGAAAAGTTCATTCCACCACTTAGGTGCCAGAACAGAGATGAGTCTTGATGCATGTCTTCCCTGTACCCTGAGAGATGGTGGCACTAGTCTAGCAGTGCTAGGGGTTCGGAGGGAGCGTGGGGCAGTCTGGGGTGTGGTAAGTGATTTGAGGTCAGTGGGTGCTGGTCCATTTTTGGCTTTGTAGCCAAGTATCAGAGTTTTAAATCTGATCCGGGCAGCTACAGGAAGCCAGTGGAGGGAGCGTAGCACTGGGGTGGTGTGGGAGAACTTAGGAAGGTTGAAAACAAGTCGAGCAGCTGCATTCCGGATCAGTTGCAGAGGTCAAATGGAGCGCAGAGAAAGACCTGTCAGGAGTGAGTTGCAGTAGTAGAGTGGTTAACAGGGGAGTATGTCATCCCTTACAGCACAGCCAGTTTTGCTGTCTTGGCTGCTGGTCATTGAGAGCTGTGGCATCATCAGGATTTGAATGAGTGATCTCCCGACAATTTTCTCAATGCACGCTACATTTTTCTCTGGATGATAGGGCTAATACTTTTCTATTGTGCCACTCAGGAGCCCCATGACATTATTTTTAATGTGTGTGTGTGTGTGTGTAGAATGCCTTGCGGACCATGCACTTTGGGGAGGAGAGTATCTGTGAGGTTTTGAGGCTTTTAGCTGGAATTCTGCACCTCGGCAATATCGAATTCGCCACGGCCGGAGGAGCTCAAGTCTCCTCCAAAGCAGGTTTGGATACACACACTTCTCCCATCTTTCCTGTTTCTTAGATTTTACTTTCATGAATATCTATTTTTTAACTCTCTACTCTCTGTTCATTAGCGAGGTCTTTTTAGAGCACCTTCTTGCCCTCTTTTTCTCTCTGTCCCTCATTCTCTCACTCTGTGTTTCTCCGTTCATCAGTCTTCTTTGTAAAATCTCAAATCTACAATCCTAATAATAAGAAGAATCTTTTTTATTTTTGTTTATACTTTCAGTCATTATGAATCATTTCATTCAAATCAAATAATAAAAACATAACATACTGTTAACAAAATAACTCCAAATTCACTAGGCTAAACAAATCTATTTTTAATATTGATTTAAGCATTGTGTTTGTGTGTATTGTGTGTGTGTGTGTGTGTGTGTGTGTGTGTGTGTGTGTGTGTGTGTGTGTGTAGCTCTCAGCAGTGCAGCGGAACTGTTGGGTTTGGACTGCACACAGTTGGCAGAAGTTCTGACACACAGATCCATGATCCTCCGAGGAGAAGAGATCAGCACTCCACTTACTGTAGAACAGGTGACACACACATGTGCACTCACAAACACACACACACACACACACACACACATATACACACTTCTAGCACTGATCTAACTGATCACAAACATACACAGGCTGCATTGTCCTTCATATCCACTTGGTGCTTCTAATGGTGATTTATTACAAGAGGAACATTTTCATGAGATTCACACAAATTCTCCTGAGGTTTTGTTGATAGTGACACTGTGGAATTTGCTCTGTGTGTGTTTGTATGTATGTGTGTGTGTGTGTGTGCGCACACTCTAGGCTGTTGATTCCCGGGACTCTATGGCTATGGCCCTCTACTCTCAGTGCTTCACCTGGATCATCCACAAACTCAACAAGCGTATCCATGGCAACGACGACTTCAAGTCCATCGGCATTCTGGACATTTTTGGCTTTGAAAACTTTGAGGTGCCAATCAATGTTCTGATTTCGTTGTATAGAATGACGTAATATATAGTGAATTCATAAATTGTTATGATGATCAGTACTGAAATTTTCATAACTTCGATAACTGGTAAAAAGGGGTCAGAGACAGGAAGCAGACTGGTGCATGACGCTGTGTCTTTCTTTCAGGTGAATCGATTTGAGCAGTTCAACATTAACTACGCCAATGAGAAGCTGCAGGAGTATTTCAATAAGCATATCTTCTCTCTGGAGCAGCTGGAGTACAACAGGTGTGTGTATTCCATGTGTGTTCGTGTGTGTGTGTGTGTGTGTGTGTGTGTGGCCATCTTCAGTCGCCTTGATTCGGTCTTGCCACTGGATCATGGTGGTCACTGGAAAGTGAGAGTGAGGCCGATGCTGCGCAAGTCTTCCTCACTATAATCCAATTCAAGCGCAAGTCGAGTCCCAGTTTGTGTTCTCCATAATGGAGGTGGAAATGGAAACTTCGGTCTTCGTCGAAATCGACAGATGAACTCCTGTGTATGTGTGTGTGTGTGTGTGTGTGTGTGTGCATGTGTCTGTGTCTTTACATATGATACACATTTCCTTTATCAGATAAAATACTTACCGTAGCTTTTGAAAATGATAGTGGGATTTGATATATGTCTGATGAAAAGAATATTCTTTTGTGTTTCACAAGCTTAAAAGCATAAATGAAGATAAATAAATATGGAACATGTTAATTTTGTACCAGATATTTTAGGGTGTTTTCCGACCCATAGACCAGTGCTTCGTTCTGAAATGGGGATTTAAATTGTTATAATGTTGCGTTTTCTCCTCGGCTCGGTTCGCTTTCACAAGGCAGCATTTCCAAGCGTAGTCACACGTGAGTAAACTGTCCTCTCATTGGTCAGAGTGCGGCATTTTATGTTCCGAGGTTCCTATTGGTCACCATCAAGATGGATAGACAGCACCTCTGCGAGCCTATTGTGGCTTTCTTTTTAGCTGTAGTTACTATAATTATTCAGTTTGAGTGGGAATCGATGTTTCATGTTTCAGGCAAATTTGTCTTTTTCATCTCCAGAACTCCCAGTCCTGTGCAGTGAATCTTTTTTTAGCCATTGTGCAGCACTTTTCCACAGAGCAATTAAGGGCATCTCCTTGAGACGCTCGCTAAACACCTTGTTTGTGTGTTTTTATGCATTTTTGAAAGGTGTTCAGAAATATTGTCAAACCAAATACCAGTGAGACATTTTACCTCGTCTTTGGTCCAAGTTACATTCAGGATTCATGTTGTGAGCCATTAGCAAATCAAACACGCTTTTAACGTAACACATCATGCATTGCTATACAGGTTGCTTCGTTGGTCCATTGGGTCAGATTGCTTTCTCAGCACAAGCGAACCGCTCCAGAGTTCGTTTGCAGTTGTTTGGTTGTTTTGGTGCAGATCAGATCGTGATTGCCGTGTTCATATATGTCAATTATTCAATAAAATTGACTAGCTTTAATACTTACTGTCTCAGCTTTAAACATTTCGACTGAAGACCGTACATTCATACAGTCCACTCCGTGGGAACCCACAACGATTCTTACACAAAGCCAAGTGCGTATTTTTATGAAGCTGTTTTTACACACTTCATTGAACATAATTGATGTTTTAGTCCAAGAAAAATAACTGTGTGTGTTTAGCAGGCTGGTGGTAGTAGATATTTATTGACTGTGTATCTTTAAAAAGACAGTCACACTCGTTGTAATTTGTAACATAGAAAGAAGGCATTGATTTGATTAGCTAGCAGATTGTTTTCATATATTACCGCACTAAATTGGCTTTACTAGGCTTCAGAATCTAAAGCCAGAAACGCTGCTGGCTTTAGAACTTCATAAAAGGCTTGATTGATTGATTGATTTATTTATTATATAAG
>NC_071274.1:8516425-8686425 GCF_023375685.1 Ictalurus furcatus
CTCAGAGCATTCAGGTTTGTGTGTGCCTACATACAGGAATGTGCGCGTGTGTGTTGTCTCTTATGGTGTCTCTAGGTGGTGTATGACGTGAGGGGGATCCTGGAGAAAAACAGAGACACTTTCAGAGATGACATCCTCAACTTACTCAGGGAAAGCAGGTGTGTGTGTGTGTGTGTCTGTGTGTGTGTTGGGGTATTCATTTTTAGTAGTTAGTTAGTTACAATTGCATTTATATAGTTCTTTTCTAGATACTCAAAGCGCTTTACATAGTATGGGGGGGATCTCCTCAACCACCACTAGTGTGTAGCATCCACCTGGATGATGCGACGGCAGCTATAGTGCGCCAGAATGCTCACCAGCTACTAGTGGAGAGGAGAGTTGGGGATTATTAGGGGGCCATGATAGAGAAGGACCAATGGGGGAATTTCACCAGGACACCGGGGTATACCCTTACTCCTTCACGATAACTGTCCTGGGATTTTTAATGATCAGGACCTCGGTTTAACGTCTCATCCGAAAGACGATGCTGTTTTTACAGTATAGTGTCGCCGTCTCTATATTGGGGCATTAGGCCCCACACAGACCACAGGGTGAGCGCCCCCTGCTGGTTTCACTTGACCAGTAATTTTTTTTAAAGCAGTCTGGTAGTTAACTAGTCATCTTTTCCATATTTAAAGCGAAAGCTTTGTTGAACTGCGTTTCAATTAACAGCCAGACTACATATTACCATCTGCAATGTTTTTTAGGCTACACTGTTAATGGCGAAAATAAATCAATGAGAATTAACACATCTGTGTATGATATTACTCAATAAAAGGATGTACCAATTCTTAAAATGCAAATGTTTAATGATTTAGTGGCTTATTCACTCTGGAAGTCTGGACAGTGCACAGCATGGCAGCTCTTATCCATCAGCAGAGCATTCCTCAATGCCCAGCCTTCCTTGGATGAAAGATGCTGTCTATAGAAGTGTCTGAGAGGTTTTTCAAGGCTGATAATGACTTGGGAATTGAAGCATCAAGTTTAGCTTCAGTCATAGTAGCAGATGAGTCTGGATCAGCCTCTGTCCGCTGGCTCCAAACTCGCTGAATGGGGTTGGATAGTGATGTGCAACCCATGGCTCCGAAAGTGCTCTTTTACTCAGGGCTGGTCACGTTGGAATTCACTGTACCACAGTGTGAGGGTTTTATTTCCGTTTTATTTAATGGACAACAAAAAATGACTGCGTGACTGTTCATCCAAAGTGATAGCAAAGCGGTAGCGCAGTTACCATTGCAGTATTTAGAATAGACTTAATCTAGTTTGCTCCAAACAAACAACATACACTGAATCTGCATTCTTTAACGTTCACCTCACTGTTTTTTCCACCTCCCTGACTAGTCGACATCCTCACCTTGTATTAGCAACTCGTCTATGGAACCTATAGTGTCTGTGTGTGTGTGTGTGTGTGTGTGTGTGTGTGTGTGTGTGTGTGTGTGTGTATGTTTTGGAGGCTCTTGAGGTGTTGCTGTGTTTCTAATTCCGTATGTTCCCTTTGCCCTTATAGACCATACAATGTAATGTTTACTCATTTTTCCAAATTTCTTTATTTATGTCATCTCTCTCTCACTCTCTCTCTCTCTCTCTCTCTCTCTCTCTCTAGTTTGGATTTTGTGTATGATCTGTTTGAGAGAATGAGTAGCAGGTGTGGGCAGGACATGATGAAGAGCAGCTCACAGCACCGCAGGCCAACAGTCAGCTCCCAGTTTAAGGTGAGTGCCTTAGGCATAGACGTAGCAGGGGAGGCAATTTAAAGTCCCCATGAAATCAAAATTGATGGACTTTTGTGGCTTTTATGATGAATATGTTAGCCTTCCGGTTATCTATAAGCTAATGTGCTCCAAAACAATGACAAAATTTGCATTCACAATTTGCAGTCTCTCTCTCTACCACCAATATGGATCAACAGTTTTGATGACCTCGTCTTCTCATCAGATTTTACAGAAGGCACAACATGCTACCTAACAAGATTAGTTGCAGTGGAGTACTAGCACTGTGTTCTCCATGTTAGTGTTGTGTGTTTGAAAGCCTTTAACATACAGAAAACAGCAGGAATGTGTTGTGGCTTCTGATTGGATACATGATGCTAAGTCAACATGAAGACACGCTACTCAGTTCCTGCTCCTCTAACGTTGTGTATAAATCCTGACTAGTGTTGTGATGGTGTACAGGTACACTGACACCAAAGTATCAAGTGAAATGTGAGGCATAAATTATGATACAAGGTTTTTCAAAGATAGCAGCCTATTTTTTAAAATAACAAACAAGCACATACAGTGCTGTGAAAAAGTATTTGCCCCAATCCTGATTTTTTCTGTTTTTTGTGTATCTCTCATACTAAATAGTTTTATGTGCTGTATGTGCTTGTTTATTCTTTTAAAAATAGACCACGATCTTTGAAAAACCTTGTATCAACTGTAATAAAATCCGTTAACATTAAGATATTACACTGTGCGCTCATGTTATTTATTCTTACACAGAATTCTTTGCACTCCCTGATGTCCACCCTCAGCACATCCAACCCTTTCTTTGTGCGCTGCATCAAACCCAACAACAACAAGGTATGCACGTGCACACACACACACACACACACACACACACACACACACACACACACACACACACACACACACAGTGTGAGAGAGAGAGAGTGAGAGTTAATATGTGGTTAGGTTATTTTATCAGTGTTACAGAGATGACGGAGATTACTGAACTTTGTCATAAGCAGCTATGTATTTACATTTACTTTCACATTTCTTCACTTATACACTTGTACGTTTATCTACTTATTCATTTACTTTTACAATATTAACTTTTAGCATTTGATTAGCATGTCACAGTCTCTCTCTCTCTCATTTTTCTTTCTCTCTCTCTCTTGGGTCATTCCATCTCAAGTGGTCCAATTATTGCAGAGTTGGTTACCCGACCATTTTTAATTTTCTTATTTATTTATTATTTGAATGATTACCTCTGTGTATTGTCACTGCAAAATCACCTGGTTTTTGGTTTAACTACGACGGCCATCTTTGTGTCATGGCACACAACAAATTTAGGTTATACAGGTGTTTACGGAAACCTCAATGTCTCGGCTCAGGATGGTCCTAGCTCCTTGGAACAAAAACTGATCTCTAGCACACATTACAGCATACATGTACACATATATACATACTGTATATAAACACTTTGCACATTCTTGTTCCTTAGACTTAGAACTTAAATCGAAATGTAATGCTCAAGATTGCTCACAGTTCCACTTTTAGGGTCAGTTTATAATGGGAAGGGTTCGAGTCTCAGTCTTAATTTTTTAGGGAGTACCTAATTAAGTATAGTGTGCATGCAGAACATTTCAGGTTTCTCTTTTTTTTCTTTTCTTTTTTTTGATGAGGGTGAGAGTTCAATTTTTTTTAATTCCCCTCAATTTCAGGTTAATATTTCTGGTGGGGGACCAGATACGAACCTGAAATTTTCACAGAAATAAGTCCTCTATAGTAGCATTCTGCTGTAAAAATTCCAAATGATCCAGATATGGAAGTACAATGTTCAGTTGGGTGTTTTACAAATGAATAGTGTCATGAACAGGGCAGTGATGTTGTGTCTTCTGTGATGAAAAGCAATAAGTGACTTCTATGCTTGAGATGGAATGACCCTCTCTAATAGTTAAAGCAAATAAAATAAAATAAAAAAACTGGTGGTTTTGCATTGCCAATACATAGAGATAATCACAAAAAAAGATTAGGAAAAGTAAAAACGGTCGAGCTACCTGCATTGGACAACTTGAGATGGACTGATCCTCTCTAATGTTTAATCTCTGATTTATTATTTTCACTTCGGTTTTTCAGTTTCTTTTTTTCTGTGTGTGTGTGTGTGTGTGTGTGTGTGTGTGTGTGTGTGAGAGAGAGAGAGAGAGAGAGAGAGAGACAGTGACGTGCATGTTTTTGAAAGTAAACAGCTAAGCCTCTCTCTGCCCAAAGTTTACCCACAATCCTCTCCCTGACACCCTCCCAACAACATGCACAAATTAGCCCTGCATGGATCTGAGCGCCATGGTAACCAGCAGTGACTGAAAGAGATCAGAGCTGTGTATTGTGTGAACATTGTGTGTGTGTAAGAGAATGAGAGAGGCAGAACCCTGGTCAGTTAATAACTGACTCTTGTAGGGCTACACGCTTGCTTACAGGCTGAGACACAGCGCTGCAGGATGAGAGGAGACATTCTACATGACGGTATGAGCTTATACAGAACTCGGCTCAGAAAAGATACACGTGTATGTCTGGGGATGATTTTGATTTTCGATGATCTTGGTGGGTGCATCCTGCAGATGTTTTCGTCAGTGGTAAACGCAATAGTCGTGAATTTGCTTTTGAAAGTTTTCCTTCGTCTGTAGTTTATCCGCTTTGTAGTCTGCAGTCTGGAGTGTGTTTTAATTGTTTTTATTAATTGTTCTTTTTCAGAAATCTGTAAATCTGAGAAATATACAGTATAACAAGCTGTTTTGTTATCTGCTGGATGTACTGGAATGTTTCCACACCTTAATAGAAAGTCTACTTGAACTTCTGAAAGTTATTAGTCTGATGAAGTCAATGACAGAAAGTTTATATTAGAGCAGAAGGGAAGGAGTAGATTTGATCAAAGTACCTAATTATGCAATGCAAAAAATAACCACTTTTTAAAAGTGTCAGTAAAAGTACCAACTTGTTTAAATAGTAACTTTATTTCTGTGGACGTGAATAAGTGATCTGCATCACACGCTGTATATAATGCTAAAGAGTTGTCTCTTTGGTCTGAGTGTGTGCTTGTCTTAAATCTTTCTATTGACCATCAGACTCCAGACTAACCTCCATCTCCCCCACCTCACTGACATCCTCCCCCATCTACTAACTGGGAGACACGCACCCACAGAAACACAGGGAGACATCATAGCTGACTGCATTGTGACGTGTGTTGCACGTATCAGTATGTTAATGACGTTGGTAGTGTGTTTGTGCGAGAGAGAGACTCTGGTTGTGTGTGTTACGTTTGTGTATTCTGTAGTGAATCTCATCAGTGCGAGCTGGTATCGACTCTCACAGAGCTCCATTCATCACTGATCTGTCCATCACAGTGTCTTTCTTTGGTCTCGGCACTTCCTCCTTCCATCTGCAGAGACTGACATTTAGCCAGGGCAAGATTAGCAGCGTACAGAGCACCCCGTTTCCGACTTCACGCCCACAGAGGTCAAAGGTAACTGGCGTGTGGTTGGTGGGGTTTATTCAGAAATGAATCAACACTTTTTTGTTTTACTGGTTTTGGGATAGAAAGAGGAACTTTGAAGAGGGTTTATAATTGTGCGTTTGAGTGTTTGTGGATGTCGTGTGTGGACACTCTGCCTTCATACTTAAACTACATAAAGTAATGTGAATGTGTCCTCTAAGGGGAAGAACTTTTTTCAAAATGAAAGAAAACTAAAGGAAAGTCTCATGTTTTACTGTAGAAAGATTGAAGCGAAGAAACAGATCAATACTACTTACATCTAAGGTCTAAATAGAAGGTATGGTGGTATTAGGTATTAAGGTCGACCAAACAAGGAACACTAAAGAAAGAAAATAGTTAAACGTGTGTGGATTGTATTGTGTATTAAGAGAGAATCACTTTAGCGCTTATTGAACATTGTCTACAGTATGTAATGCTCAGTTTATTTTTCAGTCAAGTTGACTTGACTCTCTTTCTCTCTCTCTCTTTCTCTCTCTCTCTCTCTCTCTGTCTGTAAGTGACCCCCCCCCCCCCCAAAAAAAAACCCTTCTCATATCAATATACCGACAGTTACACTTTTTGTTATCCTTTTTTTGAAATATTTTTAATGTGTTTTTCCCACAGATGTCTGGATTCAGGAAAAATTGTCCATAAGAATTATTCAGCACAAAACAGATGGATATTTTTTTAAACACTTCTTTCCTTCTTTCAGATGCCAGATCATTTTGATTATTCTTTGGTGCTGAACCAGTTGAGGTATTCTGGTATGCTGGAGACAGTGAGGATCCGGCGTGCTGGCTTTCCTGTTCGGAGAACCTTCCAGGATTTCTGTACCAGGTCAGTCCCACTTTCTATTAACATGTGCACATATTTATATCAGGTTCTCCACTTCAAATTGATCGATCCTGAGCTCAGGTTATTGTACGTGTTCTTCCTGTGTCCATGTGCGTTTATTCCGGGCTCTCCAGTTTCTTCCCACCTCCCAAAAACATCCTGGAAAATACTAGATTACATTATAAAGATTAAGTACTAAATTACCCCTAGGTGAGAATGAGCGTGTGTTTGGTACTCTGTGATAAACTGGTGTCCCATCCAGGGTGTATCAGGCCTTTCATCTTTTGTTCCATGGATAGGCTACAGAACTACAGACCCTTTAAATTGGTTTTAATTTGCTTTAGCATAAATACTTGCTCTTGTTTTTGTTTTACTTCTAATATTTTATAAGGAAAGCACTTTGATTTTGAATTCAAAATGAAAACTGCTCTGTAAACAAACATTATAATTACTTGAAAGCCATTTTCTGACAAAAAATATAAAGTAAAAAATTTATGGGTGTTGTGGTGGTTTTTATTTATTTATTTATTTTTATCAGGTACTGTGTGTTAATGAGAGGTGTGGCCAGGTGTAATGATCCCAAGGAGGCGTGTCTCCAGGTGCTCCGCCTCTACGACAGCAGTAGTGTAGAATGGCAGCTGGGAAAGACGAGGGTGAGAAACACAGTTTCATTACTCCTTCATTATGTTTGACAGCATTGTATTAAAGCTTATTTAAATATTCCTTCATTGCTCTCATAAACGTAGCTCGTTCCATGTGTGTGTTTGTGATTTGTTGCTTTGTACTGGTAGGTTTTCCTGAGGGAGAGTCTGGAGCTGCGACTGGAAAAGAAGCGAGAGGAAGAAGTGCTTCGGGCTGCAGCCATTATACAGGCCTACCTGCTTGGTTACAGGGCAAGGTAAACACATATAAGCACATACACACACTCACAGATCCTAGTCCCAGTGTATCCTTACACAGTTTATGACTTGTTATATCAGACAGGTGACAAATTAAAGGGAAAACGGTTATGCTGTTAGGGGTCATTTTACCTGCATGATTTGGGTCCACTTGTCCTTGGGTCCACTTGTCAGGAAACGGTCTCTGAAAATCCACACAAAAGATATACTGATTTATTATACCTTTTATGATGAAACCTTTCTATCTAGACAGTGCCTGCATTCACAGGGCACAAGGACTCACTGAAGGGTTTGATGAGTATGAGAATGATGCAGAATGATCATGTGCTTTTTTTCCTTTGTCACCTGTCTGTAGTCAACTGTGAAGTTCATAAACATGCTGCAGAACTCTAACTTTTTTCTCTCTGTGGCCTGTAGGAGGCAGTACAAGTGGCTGCTGCAGTGTGTGCTAGTGATCCAGAAAAACTGGAGGGCATTTTTCTGGCGCAGGCGCTACTTGATGCTTCGCTGGGCCTCCATCACACTCCAAAAAAGAGTTAGAGGTCAAAGGGCACGACAGCTCTATACGCAGCTACTTGAGGAGAGGAAAAGAAGAATTGAGGAAGAGAGGCGACAAAGAGAAGAGGAAGAAAAGCGAGAGAGGTGGGCAAACATTCTGGGGGGAGCTGCGTTAAAACTTACGACTTAAGTTTTTCAAACCCTGGGTACTTACGTACTACAATGACCTGGCTGGATTACAACTGCAAGCATGGGATATAATCCAGTCGGTTCACTGACATGTAATCTATTGTCCAAGCAGACTCATTATGTACAGGTGCACTTGCATTTGCTGTTGTTTTAGCACACTAAAGTCCAGTGGCGTGTGTTGTTGTTGGCTATGAATAACACTGAGAATTTCATCAAAAAAAAATTTTTTTTGAGCTAAAACTAGTTTCAGGTAAAAATTATGACCCATTAGCTTCACTGTGCTTTTAATTTAACTAGGGTTTGGGTTTGATTTAGATTTTAATGGTGTGTTGACATGCTCTTTTGTTTAGAGAGAGACAGAGACTGCAGATGGAGCAGAAGGCTCGAGAGGTGAGTCACTGTTTCTCTCACGTTAAATAAAAAAAAAATCACTGACTAATGAAGGTTCAATATGAAAATAGCCATTACTACCACTCCTACTTTCTACATTTTTTTCTTACTTCTTCAGCTAGTGCAAATCCACACTTAATTAATGGAGGAAAGTAAAAAGGTTGGAAAATTCTAAAGTGGAAATAATGATAGCAAATTCCTACCAAAGGTGATGGTTAAAAACTTGCAAAAACAATCCTACACCTTCAGTTTAACTTGTTTTACTTTTTATTTAAACAAAAACTCTCAAAATACTAATATAATAAGCAGTACAAATGACTTTTTATTCCTTAGGCCATAGCTGTTTTATTTTTTCATTGTGTGGAGGGGCGAGCCAGGGGAAAGGAAACGCATGTCTCGGTGCTCAGTGGTCACGGAACTGACGTGCTCTCACGCAGGACAGTTTCTCTGCACACTCACTTCACTACTCATGAATAGTTTTGTGTGTGCAGTTCACAGCATCTTACATTCATTTTAATGACCGCACTCTTTAGTACAGCTCTGTGTTCTCAATTCAGCCAACGCCATGGTCAGAGCTTTGAGAACTGAGAAAAATGTGCACAGTTGTTTACTTTATTGATTGATTTATTTCTTGTTCACATAACCTAAGATACAAGAACGCTTTTTGTATAGGACAGGCATGATCTCTGCCTTCCACAATTACTCACAGCCATTTTTATGGCTTTTTACAAGTACTGGGGGCTGTTACCATGGTAACATCAGTATCATATTTGAAGCATAAGAAGAGAGTTAGAATTTTGAGCTGTTTTCTCTTACCTTACTGAATAATAATTATGGCTCATGGTAATGCTTGAACTTTATGTCCTGAGCCAAAGCTCCTAATTTTCACATCATTCTGACATGATTTGAAGAATGGCCTTAAAACAATATGGTTACACTAAACTCTGTCAGTGCGGCAGGCTGGGTAATTTAGTTTTTTTGTCACATATTCACAGGCAGAAGAGGCACTGAGAGTAGAGGAGGCTCTGAGAATTGAGAGAGAGAGGAAGATTCTCAGAAATGGTCTGGAGCCATCATCTGTGTTAGGTGAGACCAAGCACTCAGAGCAGTCATTTGAGGAGGAGGTTTTTGAGGAAGAGGCCCGTCCCAATGAGGCTTCACAAGTGGAGGAAATCCTGCGTCTGGAGCGTGAAATCGAGGGTCTGCGGAGGCAGAAAGAGACAAGGGAGCAGACCCTGACGGCACATTCTCTGGCACGACTGCAGCACCTGCGTGATCAGGAGTTGCTCAGGCTGGAGGAAGAGGCCTGCAAGGCAGCACAGCAGTTCCTCTCTTCACTCAACTTCCACGAGATTGATGAATGTGTGCGCAACATTGAGAGCACCTTAGTGTTGCAGGATTGTTCAGAAGAAACTGAACAACAGGAGAGGAGGAGAGGTGGGGATGAGGAGGAGGTGGATGAAGGATTGGGAGTCGATGAGGAAGGCTTTAAAGATTCACCGAACCCCAGTGAGCACGGCCACTCGGACGGCCAGCGCACCAGTGGGATCCGCACCAGCGACGACTCATCTGAGGAGGACCCGTACGCCAATGACCGTGTGGCTCCACCCCCAGTCCCACCCACAAGCGTGCCCTCAGCCTATCATGGACTAGCCTGCATCAGGGACACCAGCTACTGCGGGGCACAGCAGGAAGAGGACCTGATTCCACCAGATGAGGACTCGGATTACGACGCCGATGAGTATGATGAAAGTGGCATTGTCCTGCCTCCCAGTATGTCCCTGACTGTGCTCCAGACTGGCAGCTGGTCATGTGACCAGCGCAGCTCTATGGCGACAAGCACCAGTGCTAGCTCAGGGGCGTACAGGTTCAGCTCTGAGGGAGCCCAATCATCAGTGAGTCTCACACATATACACAAATACATGTATATGTATACTCAGTTATTTCTACATACACATGTACATACACTTACAGGACAAAGAAAGGCTCATTAACATGAGAGTGTACTGTATATAGTGCCTGTGCGGTGCTGTGTAAAGCAAAAACTACTTTATCCTGGTGGTTTAAATTGCTCATTTGTTTATATTTTGACAAATCAAACCAGTTAAACTTGTCAGAAAATATTGTGGGCAGATGCGAACAATAATAACTGTTAGAGTGGGATTTAAAAGCAGTCCTGGAAACACCTCTACCTTGAACATGCTGATATTTATTTATGCCATTTCACGCAGTCCTGTACAACACAAACTATATCATCCTTCAATTAAGTGTAGTTACTGACTGATTCATTATAAAGATCAAGTGTAGTTACTGACTGATTCATTATAAAGATAAGTGTAGTTACTGACTGATTCATTATAAAGTTCTGTGAATAATATGATTTAAGATGAATAACTGAATAATAAACTGAAACTTTAAGGGGTTAACACACTCTCTCTCTCCCTTTATTTCTTCAGTTTGATGACAGTGAGGATGACTTTGAAAGGTTTGATACGGATGATGAGTCGTCTTATCGTAGAGATTCTGTCTACAGCTGCGTCAGTCTGCCTTATTTTCACAGCTTCCTCTATATCAAAGGTAAATACAACCGTCTTTGTTCCCTCCTCTTTTCTTCTCTTTTTCTCTTTTGTGTTGCTGAACTGTATGTGAATGTGTTTGTGCTGCAGGTGGGTTGCTGAACTCCTGGAAGCGCCGCTGGTGTGTGTTGAAGGACGAGACGTTCCTTTGGTTTCGGAGCAGGCAGGAGGCTCTGAAGCAGGGCTGGCTGCTTAAAAAGGGTGGAGGCTTATCAACACTCTCTCGCCGCAACTGGAAACGCCGCTGGTTTGTCCTACGCCAGAGCAAACTTATCTATTACGACAACGATGCTGAGGAGAGGATGAAGGGCATGCTGGACATGCATGAAGCAAAGTAAGGGCACACTTCAAGGGCACTACAGAGTGAATTAGGCCCTGGTGTACTTTACAGAGTGTGTATTACACTGCAAAGGTGACTGCAAGACAGAGGAAGGATTAGGGCACACTGCCATATAAGGGCTTTAGATAGAGTGCAAGGGCAGTATAAAGTAAATAAGTGTATAGAGCACTATGCAAGGACACTACAATGTGAGTAGGGCCAATGCAGAGGATAGAAGGGTTAGGGGACTTTATAAGGGTGCATGTTAGTAAAGTACTGAACTTTTATGGAATAAAATATGCCTTAGTGCTTAGTGCAAATGCAGTACTGAGTAAGAAAGGCCCTAGGGCACACTCCAAGGGTAGTCGTAAAGGTCTGACGCACATAGTAAAACTGGGAATACACACACTCCATGAAATGAACAAAGGAGCTGTTTCACAATTAACACCAAATTTTTGCATAGTCATGTGAAAAAATAAGTAAATAAGCTGATATGCTTGAACAAACCCACAAGGAAAATGAACTTTTTTCAGTCATTTATTTGACAGAAATATCTTACTTTTTCTTTTGTGGAAAAAGTAAGTTCACCCTTGGCCTCAGAAGCTAGTATTGCCCCTTTATCAGACATAAGTTCATGTAGGCATTTTGCATAATTGTCCACCAGTCTCTGACATCAGCTTGCTGAAATTTTTGACCGCTCTTCCATGCAATATTCTTTCAGTTGCAAGATGTTTGAGGTTTTTTTTGCATGCACTGCCTGTTTCAAATCTCCACAACATTTCAATGGGATTCAAATCTGGGCTTTGACTGGGCCATTCCATAACCCTCCATTTCTTCTTTTTGAGCCATTCCTTGATGGATTTGCTAGTGTACTTAGGGTCATTATCCTGTGGAAATGTCCACTTTCGGTTCAACTTCAACTTTCGGACAGATGGCCTCACATTATATCCTAGCACTCTTTGATATGATGCAGAATCCATAGTTGAATCAATGAATGCAAGCTATCCAGTCCCTGAGGCAGCGAAGCAACCCCAAACCATAACATTTCCACCACCATGCATCACAGTTGGTATGAGGTGCTTCTGCTGAAAAGCTGTCTTGGGTCAGAGCCAAACATGTCCGCTGTTACTGTGGCCAAACAACTCTATCTTTCACTCTTCTGCCCAGAGCACATTATTCCAAAAGGCCTGGTCTTTGCCTATATGCTCATTGGCAAACTGTAGTCTTGCAAAGGCTTTTTCCTGGTACGCCTCCCATGCAGGTCAAATTTGTGTAATCTTTTTCTGATTGATGCACGTTGACATCAACAGTTGCAAGACTTACTAGCAGATCCTCTGATGACATTTTGGGGTTTTTGAAGACTTCTATTTGTGTCAGATGGTTTGCTCTTGAGCTGAATTTGCTGTGGCGGCCAGTCCTCGTTTGAAATCTGCACTATTTGTAGATGATTTTCCTTACAGTGGAATGATGTATGTCATATAATTCAGAGATCCTGCCAGACTCAGTCATCCACAATCTTTTTCTGAAGGCCTTACAGATCTCTTTGCATGATGACACCACACACCGCAATAACAAAAGGAACACCAGACACTATATATGAGAGGGGTATAAATAAGACAGGTTCCACCTGCACTCCCTAAGCAGGTTCTAATCACTGGCACCCAATCTTGAACACCTGATTATATTTTTATGGATTTGAAGATGTGGTAAATTTAGGGGTGTACTTACTTTTACCATGTGACTGATCTGTTTTTTTGTTCATTTAAATTGCGAAAATTACCACAAAATGTCATACTTATGTCAATATGTCAATACTTAGGCAATGAAAAACCTAAAAATGCCACACTTTATCCTGCTATCACATGTCAGCATGCAAATGGAGCTGGACATTTTCCAGACCTGTTAATGGTTGCACACCTTCACCACCCTAACCCTTCTCACACTTTGTGTAAATTACACATTGCACAAAACCAGATATTCATTCTGAGCCATTTTGAAGGCTTAAGATTGAATACTTTACCATCTCACGCATCAGATCATCTGTCCAACACTCCTGTAGTGTTTGTGTGTCACACGTCCGGTGTACCGGAACACACAAACTGCAAGCACACTATCAGCAGCGTCTACTGTCATGACCATGCTACAGATATCACATTTTATAGACAGTGTACCACATGTAAGAGGCGGTCTATAATGCCTCTCCCTCTTTCTTTTGTATTTTTGCTTGTTAGAGAGGTCATTGATAACACAGGGAAGGAGAACGGAATAGATATTGTGATGGCAGAGAGAACGTACCATCTTATAGCGGATAACGCAGAGGATGCCAGGTAAGAGTGTGCGTGTAAATGCAGGTCCATCTGCTCTGTCCATGTACTAGATGGCCCCCACATGCCATATAGCAACATTTTGCATGTGTGTGTGTGTGTGTGTGTATCCCCCCAGGGATCTATAAAGATTTTTTTAGGCAAGGGGTCTGTCATTTTTTAATACAGTGGTGTAAATCAGTTATATTAATTATTGAGTTGTCAGCCTCTTTGACTGATCACACGAATTGAATGGTCTTCATCAAAGCCTGTTAATGTCTTCTTGATTTTAATGACTTTTTTTTAATGCTTTCTGTGAATGGAAATCTCAAGAATGATAAGCTTATGCAGGGAGCACAGTGGCTTAGTGGTTAGGATGCTTGCCTGACCCCTCCAGGGTCGGGGGGGGGGGGGGGTGTGATTCCCACCACCACCCTGTGTGTCCGGAGTTTGTATGTTCTCCTGGGTACTCCGGTTTCCTCCCCCAGTCCAAAGACATGCGCTGTAGTCTGATTGGCATTTCCAAATTGTCCGTAGTGTATGAATGGGTTTGCGTGTGTGCGATTGTGCCCTCCGATGTGTTGGCACCCTGTCCAACACCTGTCCTCTGCCTCGTGCCCCACGTTCCCTGGGATAGGCTACAGGCTCCCCACGACCTTGTGTAGGATAAAGTGGTACAGAAAATGGATGGATGGAAAAGCTTACACACCAATAAATAGGCAAAATTATTGTACACATATAAATTATATTTAAATATGGAAAGTGAATTGGGGACCATGTTCATAAAATAAATCCTTGGATTTTTAAAAAAAAAGATAAATAGGTCTCTGGTTGCAAAAAGTTTGAGAACCTCTTTTATACAGTGCCTTGCATAAGTATTCACCCCTTTTGAACTCTTCCACATTTTGTAGTTTTATAATGTGGAATGGAAATGAATTTAATCGGGATTATACATCATGAGTCTACACAAAATAAAAACAATAATTTTTAAGTGGGGGAAAATCTATATAGTTTGCAAAATTATTTACAAATAAAAACACAAAAGTTGTGATTGCATAAGTATTCACCCCCACTTCTGTGAAACCCGTAAATTAGTTCTGGTGCAACCATTTGCCACCAGGAGTCACATGATTAGTTAAATGGAGTTGACCTGTGTACAGTTAAAGTGTCAGCTCAGTATTAACTCACCTGTTCCTGGAAGACCCCAGAGTTTGTTAGAGAACATTCCTAAACAAACATCATCATAAAGACCAAGCAGCTAATAATGTCTCTGACTGACTGTTTCTCCTCATGCTCCATAGCCACTGGTTCAGTGTGTTGAGTCAGGTACACACTTCCACTGAACAGGAAATCAGAGAGATGCATGATGAGCAGGCCAACCCACAGAACGCTGTGGTGAGTACACAAACATTCACGGATATAATGCACATACAGTTCCCTCCACTAATATTGGCACCCTTGGGAAATTTGAGCAAAGAAGGCTGAAAAATTGTCTTTATTGTTTAACCTTTTGATTTTTTGTTTTTAAAAAAAAAATCACAAAAATAATATGCTCTCATGGATATCAAACAATTGAAAACACAACACAGGTTTATTCAAAAATATATATCTTTGTTAAATATAGATGTGCAACAATTATTGGCACCCCTATGAATTCATATGAGAAAAATATATTTGAAGTATATTCTCATTGATATTTTACATTTTTTTTGTACACCTGGGTGACTAAGAACATGAAATTGTTCAACCATGGCTTCCTGTTTCACAGGGGTATAGATATGAGGTAACACATAGGCCAAATTCCCTTAGTCATTCCTTAACAATGGGTAAGACCAAGGAATATAGCTGTGATGTGCAACAAAAGGTTGTTGAGCTTCACAAAATGGGAAATGGCTATAAGAAAATACCAAAGCATTGAAAATGCCCATTTCCACCATCAGGGCAATAATTAAGAAGTTCCAGTCAACTGGAAATGTTACGAATCAACCTGGAATTGGACGTATGTCTATATTGTCTCAATGCACTGTGAAGAGGATGGTTTGAATGGCCAAAAAATCTCCAAGGATCACAGCTAGAGAATTGCAGAAGTTAGTTGTGTCTTGGTGTCAGAAAGTCTCCAAAACTACAATCCAAATTCACCTACATCACCACAAGTTGTTTGGAAGGGATTCAAGAAAAAGCCTCTACTCTCATCTAAAAACAAACTCAAGTGTCTTCAGTTTGTGAGACGCTACTGGAACTTCAAATGGGATCGGGTTCTATAAAATAGAGCTTTTTGGCAATAAACACGAGAGGTAGTTTTGGCACACACAGAGAGGTAGCCATATGGAAAAGTACCTCATGCCCACAGTTAAATATGGTGGTGGCTCTTTAAAATAAAGATAAACCTGTGTTGTGTTTGCAACTGTCTGATATCCATGAGAGCAGAGTATTTTTGTGATTTTTTTTAAACAAAATATCAAAAGGTTAAACAAGAAAGCCTTCTTTGCTCATATTTACCAAGGGTGCCAATATTAGTGGAGTGCACCGTATATACAACACGAACTTGTACCCACAGACACCCAGCTCACATGTAACAGGGTTTGGTATATTTGAAGTACTGATGATATTAAAGTGTTCTGTAATTTTATATACTGTAGCAATGCTGACAGAGCTGCAAGACAAACTGTTTTAAATTCCATACCCATTTCTCTGATCAGCCCCACTCGCCCCCTACTCACCCCCACTCGCCCCCTACTCACCCCCACTCACCCCATTCACCTACACTCAACCCCATTCACCTACACTCGCCCCCACTCACCCCCAATCACCTACACTCACCCCCATTCACCTACACTTGCCTCGATCACCCCTAATCACCTACACTCACCTACACTCACCCCGACTCATCCACACTCACCCACACAAGAGTAAAAAAAAGAAAACATCTAGCATCCACAGTGTCTTTGTTGCTCCTGACTCATCTCTGTGTTTCTGTACTAGTGATGTGATCTTATATTTCTCTTTATAGGGCACATTAGATGTAGGCATGATCGACTCTGTGTGTGCCTCAGACAACCCAGAGAGGTATACACATGCACGCGCACAAACACACATGCGCACACACACACGCCTTACTATCCTTGTGTGGTCCAGCCATTGACAAAATTATTAATTCAGCTAGCTAAGGCTATGCCTAAACATATATCTAACCTTAACTTCAGGAACCAAAAGGAAAAATTTAGGAGGGGAGGGTTCTTGTTAGAAAGAAATTTGCCACATGTCCCCACATCCCTACAACTCGCAGATGTTCCTATCATTGTGGGGACATTTGATCCCTACCATGATATAAAAACACCTCCTGGACACACATTTTTCTATATTTATGGGTTTATTTTCTATATTTATGTTGTATTTCATGTGTGTATTATTATAGTTAAATAATGCTACCTACATCTAATAATGCTAATACAACTGCAACTATCCCTCAGTAACCCAAAAAATATTTGAGACAAGAATATGGCACATTTTGTTCAAGATTGTTGTAATTACACCATGACTCTAATGATTATATTTGTGTATTTCATTCTATTATACAAATCATTCCACTGCATCCTGTCTGTACACTTTTCTATCTCTCTCTGATACTGTGTCCCCATCTCTCCTCTTCCTCTCCCTCTGTCTTATGCACCATCAATCTCCTTTTCTCATACTCTTTTCCACTCACACTACCATCCTTCTACTCTATACCCCTTCCCTCTTTCTCTCATCTCCAGGCCAAACTCGTTTGTGATCATCACAGCTCACCGTGTCCTGCACTGTAATGCCGAGACCCCGGAGGAGATGCACCACTGGATCGCTCTCCTACAGCGCTCTAAGGGAGACACACGGGTCCAGGGCCAAGAATTCATTATTAGAGGTGAGACATTACGTCACAAGGTCATACACAGGTCAGTGATCTTAACCATAGGTCACATGTGGAAGCTTTTTTTTAGACATACAATTTTCTAGCACTTAAGAATAGTGCTTAATTCGTTAGTCATGCAGTCCTGGAACACCAGGGACGTAGTTATCCAGCGTATCTGTTTAGCGGAACTTTTGCTTTTTCAAACTAATACAAGTCAAATGACATTTTATAAGAAACTGTTGGCTCACATCACTGGTGTGTGACCACATATAACTAGATTATGCCATGATTATGAGCCATGTAAGCTCATTCCAGCTGAAATGAGCTATAAGAACTCAAGCTACAAAGTGGACGCCTCCATTTTCATCTTTTATTAGCAAAAATCTAGCAAGCTAAACTGTGATGAGTGATGTAACTTCCTCCTCAAAACAGTGAACTGTATAGTCAGAGTGAATATATCTGGATGTTGATTAATCTAAAGCAAATACTAGTATATACAGTATAACTCATTTATAGAAGTAAAGAAGTGCTACTTTGCTAACTGCTGATGATGTGCGCAGACAATGTTGATTTGACATCATGTGCTGAACTCAGGGTTGAGGAGACCTTCCCGACATTCCAAGTAGGAATTCTGAGATGAGAGGAGGTTTTCTTCAGTTTTTCCTAGCCAGTGGTCAAAGATTAGGAGTTTTAGCAGTACGTGGCATAATCCTGTCACGAGACGGGAAAACTGCTACCTGCTGTTTAACCTTGAAATGTGGATGAATAATTCCAAAACAGTGTCCATATTCTGTTTAAATTATTTTGTCTCCCCTCATTTCTCTCTCACTCTCTCTCTCTCTCTCTCTCTCTCTCTCTCTCTCATCTTTCCTTCTGTCCCTTCTTCTCAGGCTGGTTACATAAAGAGATGAAGGGCAGTAGCCGTAATAACCTAAGACTAAAGAAACGCTGGTTCCTGCTCACCCATAATTCACTGGACTACTACAAGAGTTCAGAGAGAAACGCACTCAAACTGGGATCTCTGCTGCTAAACAGCCTGTGCTCTGTACTGACACCTGATGAGAGAGTGTACAAAGAGACTGGTTAGTACAAACACACACACACACAGTGTTAAATAAAATCTGTCAATAATAATAATAATAATAATAATAATTTATTATTGTAAAGCTTCCTGAATTAATCTGTAATCCAATTGTGTGTGTGCATGTGTGTGTGCGTGTGTGTGTGTGTGTGTGTGCATGTGTGCATGTGTGTGTGTGTGTTTGTAGGTTATTGGGGTGTGACAGTGTTTGGCCGTAAACACTCATATAGGCTCTACAGTAAGCTGCAAAGTGAAGTGTGCCGCTGGGCTAACGCTGTGCAGAATATCATTGATAACAAACCACCAATGGACACACACACGCAGCAACTCATCCAGGACATTAAGGTAACACATAGGAACTACATTATTTTATTTATTTTTTTTAAAAACCTCACACACACAGACAAACAATAAGTATATGTTCTCAGTGTCATTAAACCACGGAGAGAACAGTAATAAGTTAAACACTACGCAGGGTTACAGACACAGGAAAGAACTGTAAATGGTCTGCACTAAACCTTAGCAGTTTTACAAAATACTTTACTACATTTCTCACTCACCCATTCACACACACACACACCAATGCTATGCAAGGCACTAGCCTGCTATCAGGAGCAACTTGGGGTTCAGTGTCTTGCCCAAGGACACTTCATCATGTGGAGTCATGTGGGCTGGAAATCAAACCACCAACCCTATGATTAGTGAACAACCGGCTCTACCACCTGAGCCGAAACTAGCTGTATAGAATACACTTAGTAGAATATACTTTTCAAAAAGACATTTCTCCTAACTTCTTTTTTTAAATAATTGTATTTCCTCTCAAAAGGTAAACACATGACAGGGCAGCCTTCACCAATTATTCACAGTAAGAGTCCTGTTCATTTCAAAAGCAGTGATTTGCAGACATCTCTCCTTAGCATACTGCGTACCATAGACTCCAATGTAAAAAAGATCAAACCTAACATTTACTTTCATGTGAGACAACTCTGTGTATTCAGACTGTATACGTGTGGTGTTCTGTGTCACAGAGCGTTACGTGGGTCTGTTCTCCGCTCATTCATACACACACAAATCCTACAACAAGTCCTTAATTCATACAAACAAAATGCTCAAAGAAAGTCATCATACACACACACACATATACATATATATATATATATATATATATATATATATACATACATACATATCCCAATGATTTGCAGAAAAATTGCACTACTTATGAAAACATTTTTTATGAAATTATAAAGTGTTTGATCTTAAAATAAAAATCACTAATTGTATATGTTAATTATTTCTATATCCAATTTCCTATACATGTTAAAAGTAAAATCTAGAAATGATCTTTTGTGTTTAATGTTTTGTGCACTTTTCAGGAGAACTCTCTAAACTCAGAAGTGGTGGATCAGATTTACAAGAGGAACCCGATACTACGCTACACACACCATCCTCTACACACACCATTACTTCCTCTGCCCTACGGAGACGTCCACCGCAGCTGTGAGTATCTCACACACCGCAACTGTCCCAATCCTCTGGAGGCATCCACCAGGCTAATCTTTGGTCTTTTTCTGTTTACTAGCTGAAAGGGGGCGGAGCTACAGCACTTTGCAGGCTGAGGCGTTGAAGCTTTTTTGCACACTTCAGCAGCTTGAGGGTGTGGCCGATCCCGTCCCAATAATTCAAGGCCTTCTGCAGACAGGTCATGACCTCCGACCCCTGCGAGATGAACTCTACTGTCAACTCATTAAGCAAACTACACGGCCCCCTGAGCCAGGTGGCCCCGCCCACATCAGTGGCTGGAGAGTCATAGCCTGCATGTGCTGCACGTTTATCCCTATCTCCAGAAGCATCCTGAAGTACCTCAAATTCCACATCAAAAGGTTCGTGGCCGGGTGTGTGTGTGTGTGATTCTATGTACATCTGCTGTCTATGTGAATCTTGGAGTCAGTGTTGTTTAATCATTGACTGTAATATTTAGGACACGCGAGTTATTCCCAGGCACGGAGATGGAGCAATATGCTGCATTTTCCCAGGAGGCACTGAGGCATGTACGTGGACGGGAATATGTGCCATCACATGAGGAACTCAGAGCCATTCTCAACAGACAGGAAATGACATCAACTGTATACTGCCATGGAGGTGGATCCTGCAAAATTGTCATCAACTCGCACACCACAGCAGGAGAGGTAATCATCAGTTACGTCAACTATTTACAGCTTAGTCTTTCACAGTGACCTTGGGTTCAATATGTTTCTCTCTCTCTCTCTCTCTCTCTCTCTCTCTCTGTATATGTTTCTAGGTGGTTGATAAGTTATTAAAGGGCCTGGCTATGGAGGATAGCAGGAATATGTTTGCTCTATTTGAACACAATGGCAACACAGACAAAGCCATTGAGAGCCGCACCATTGTGGCTGACGTGCTTGCCAAGTTTGAGAAGTGAGTTTTGCTTCGTTTCACTTTTAAAAATAATTTCTTCTTACACTGTGATAAAATATAGGGTGACATCTAGGCTCTGTGGCAATTTGAGGTACGACAAAACTTCCTCCACTCACTATATTAAAGCTAAATGGGAGCGGGAGTTCAATATCAATATTACAGAACAAGTGTGGGAAAAATGTGTGTAACACAATGCATGACCACTAACGTCTGGTTTACGCATGTAACCCTGTTCCCTGAGAAGGGAACGAGACATTGCGTAGCTGAACGGTGTGGGAAGCGCCCACAGTGTTCAGCTAACACAACGTGAAGTACCCTTTGAAAGGGAACTCAAGGATGTGGAAAGAATTTGGGTGGAAAACTTTGACTCGCTATTTTCATAACACCTAAAATAAAGAGCAAACACACTAGCTCTCAACAACCATATTGGAGGATGTACAGAAGCCAATCACACACACACACACACACACACACACACACACACACACACGAGTAGATGAGATGATTAACATTCAGGTGACCAGTCGAACCAGTGATAAAGATGGGTTGTGATATCCACCACTACATCACATGTATTAGAAATAAATGTTACATTTTATTTTACATTTAGAATATGCAAGTCTGGTTTATGTACAGGTTTTATTAATGGATGTTTTTGTCATTTCCAGCCAGATTCCCTCAACTCTCAACTCACAAAACACTTTTTGCTTTCTTCTCTCTCAGGCTGGCAGGTGGAGAAGACAATCAGGGTGGAGGATGGAGGTTTTATTTCAAGCTGTATTGCTTTACAGACACAGAGAACATCGCTATGGACAGTGTGGAGTTCGCTTTCATGTTTGAGCAGGTCTGAGTTTTCACTAAATATGCCTCACACTGAGCTCAGGGCTATTCAACTTTGTTGGCAGGAGGGCCACTGTGTGTATATATACTGTACATACTGTATATTATTCCTCCAGCTGATTTGCAAAGAAGTGAACGTAATAATCTTTTCACTTTGTTTTATTTATTTTTATACCCTTCAATGTCTTTTTGCCCCACATAATCAGTTCAGGGTTTTTTGCTTCTTTCTTTTTTTTCAGGCCCATGAGGCAGTGATTAGTGGACAGTATCCTGCTCCTGAGGAAACTCTGCAGTTCCTGGCAGCTCTTCGGCTGCGGCATCTGTTCGGAGACTACGCTACCCAGAATGCATTACCGGACCTGGAGCAAGTGTTCCCTGTGGCACGTCTGCGTGCCCGTATTCAGCGTTTCTCCTCCAGCAGCAGTGGCACAGAGAAGAAGCGGGGCAGTTTCCTGGAGGGTACGCTTAGGCGGAGCTTCCGGGGGTCTCTTGGGCGGCGGCAGGGCGAGAATTCGGCTGCAATGGAGGCGTGGTTTCAGGATGAGAAGGCGGAATTAAGGAGCTGTTTGGTGGAGAAATGGAAGAAGCTGCAGGGAATGAGTCAGGATAATGCCATGATCAAATACATGAACCTGGTCAGAGAGTGGCAGGGTTACGGGTCTACCCTGTTCAACGTAGAGGTGAGTAAAGACGCACACAATTAAAGGAAAACTCCATCCTGAATGACTCGCATATCAATTTTATTATTAACATGCGATCTTCAACCCTATCTATCTTTTGCTTTGTGATAAAATTCTGTGTTGATTTTATTGTATTTTTTTCATTTAAACTTCTTCATCATGTCAGTGTGTTTTCACTTTGCATCATCTCTGCTTAAAGAGAGTGATGCAGCGGCACTTTAGTCTGTCAAGCTCTCTCCCCTCCTCATCTGTACACTCTGCTCAAATAGATCAGCTTCAACTTTCATACTAATACCGCCAACAACATTGACATGCTTGTCATCTCGTACAGCACTAACTAGCTGAACCGAGTCTCTGCTGTGACTCAGCGTAACTGTGTCTTATAGCTGCTTTGCTTTCTGGAACATTGGGTCCAGTGTTTGTTGTCTTCACTGCTTCTATGCTGGAGTTCTCATTGATATGACAAATGTTAAACAGCGAAATGTGATCATTATCCCTTATGTTTGAGATTTGTGTTTTTTTACATCTAATATACATCACATATATATACATACATGTTAGCAAAGGCAGCCACTTCTTACCATGTCATATACAAGTTATCTCTCTCTCTCTCTCTCTCTCTCTCTCTCTGTCTCTCTCAGTGCATGGACGGTGTGTATCCTACAGAACTGTGGCTGGGAGTGAGTCGTAAGGGGGTGTGTGTGTATAAGCAGGGAGAGGCTTGGCCGCTGGAGGTCTTCTCCTATGAGGCCATTTTGTCTTTTGGTGCGCCACAGTCCAACATTTACAAGATCAGTGTGGAGGGAAGAGACCTGTTCTTCAAAACTAGCCAGGTAACAAAACACTTTCCTCAAATAAACCATGTCATAGAAGCATGTTATTGGCTTAAAATGAAAATGCATTCCTACAATTAAATGAACTGCCTTTTACCAAGCAAACACAACTAGCTAATATCAGCTGTCAATCTCTCCAATCTTTCGGTCATATGCAAAAAAATGCTAATAGCTAGATGTCACAATACAAATTGTCTAGATAAATATAGCTAATGACAGATAATTAGTGATAAATATTTGGTCACTTTCCTCAGGCTCTGTTTTTTTTTTTTTTGTGAGGAAGAATTCTTGAGCCTGAATAGTTAATGGTTTTTGTGTTTATTCCCTCTTTTTAGCACAACACACATCACTTGTGGGTTCATGTATAAACGAACATTGTAGCATTTACCTACTGTTATACCACTGTAGAATTCTTTAATTTGATTGGTCAGATGATGTTGATTCAATTTTGATAACAGTAGCTCTGACAGCAGTTCCAGTTGTAATTTAAATGACATGTTTATATTAAATGCACTTGTTCGAAAACATTATCATTTCATGAAACAAAAAAGAAAACGTTATTTAACAAGGATGTTGTTGTAATCATCGATGTGATGCAGCTTTTTTTGTAACATTTTGTAACATTTTGTTACATTTTTGTAACATTTACTGAAGCAGTCTTGGGTGTCAGCACTTTGTACGGGTTGGTAAGATTTCTGCTTACTTTGTGCTTTTTTAGGTTTCTCATTAATATGACAAGCTGTGGGTTTGTTCTTATTAACTTTAAGAGAGAGAGAAAAAGAGAGGCTGGTGAGGGAACAGCTGTTTATACAGTCATGGGGAAAAAGAAAGTACACCCTTCTTCTATTCTATGTTTTTATTTATCAGGGTCTAAATAACAATTGTGTGGTCCTCACCAAAGTCTCTTAATAAGCAAATAACCTCAAGCAAAAAAAAAAAATAACAGATTTCAATATGTAGTTATTTTCCCCCCAAAAGTAAACCAATATTCAGAAACCAGGTGGGAAAAAACAAGTAAGAGAGCAGCCAGGTGTTACTAATGGAATGGACAAGTTTAGTTTATCATCAAGAAGCAGAACCTTTTGGCAGTTTGTTGTTCTGGAGCACTCGAGTGTGTGTCTATTTCATGCCAAGAAGAAAGGACATCAGTGATGACCTCAGAGAAACAATTGTTGCTGCTCATCAATCTGAGAAGGGTTATAAGGCCATCTCCAAACAATTTGAAATTCACCATTCTACAGTGAGAAGGATTGTTTACAAATGCCTTCGGACATCTTCCCAGGAGTGAATGTCCCAGTAAATTCTGTCCAAGGTCAGACTGTTTAATGCTCAGAGATGTAAAGAAAACCCCAAGAGTCACATCATGTGACCTACAGGCCTCTGTGAGCACAATAAATGTTTATGTTCTTGACAGCACAATCGGAAAAAGACTGAACACGTATGGCTTTCATGGAAGAGCGGCTAGGAAAAAGCCCCTTCTCTCCAAAACGAACATGGTAGCATGACTTAGATTTCCAAAATATCCTTTGGACTGATGAGAACAAGGTGCAGATGTTAGATCTTTGTCATCATGCACAGCACCATGTTTGGGAAAAAAACAAACACAGGGTATCACCACAAACACCTCATACCAACTCTCAAGCTTGATGGTGGAGGGAAGATGATCTGGGCTGCAGCCACAGGACCTGCGAAACTTGCAGTCATTGAGAGAACAATCAACTCTGCTTTATACCATAATCTTCTTGAGACAAATGTGTGGCCATCTGTCCCACAGCTTAAGCTGGGTTGAAATTGCATCTTGCAACAGGACAGTGATCCCTATCTGATTGTCTATAGAAGAAAGAGTATATGTTGGAATAGCCAAGTCAAAGTCGAGACCTCAACCCCATTGAGATGCTGTGATGGGATCTTAAGGGGGCTGTGCATAACGAATGCCCTCAACCATCAATGAACTGAAGCAATGTTGTAAAGAAGTGTGAGCCAAAACTTCTCCAAAACAATTTGGTAGACTGATAAACTCATAAAACACTTGCTTCAAGTTATTGTAGCTGTGTCTACATGTTACTGAATTATAGGGTGTACTTATTTTTTCCCACCTGGTTTCTGAAAATCTTTGGAAAAAGCGACTACATCTGTGAACTCTGTTGTGTGGTTTGTTGTTGTTACCTGAGGTTATTTGTTTGTTTACAGAAGTTGGTGAGAACCACACAATTGTTATTTAGGCCTTGATAAATAAAAAGATAGATTTGAAGGAGGGTATACTTTCTTAAGAGGAATAAAACACTTCGGGATGTGCAGTAACTGTAAAAAATAAATAAATAAATAATAATAAAAGAATTCAGGATAGTATGGTCTGCACTTATATAGCGCTTTTCTTAACCTTAGAGGTTCCAAAGCACTTTACACTGTGTCTCATTCACCCATTCACACACACACTTGCACACCAATGGTAGCAGAGCTGCCATGCAAGGTGCTAACTTGCCATCGGGAGCAACTCGGGGTTCAGTCTCTTGCCCAAGGACACTTCAGTATGTGGAGTCATGTGGGCCGGGAATCAAACCGCCAACCCTACGATTAGTGGACAACCCGCTCTACCAACTGAGCCACAGCCGTCATAGTAGCAGTAACTCTGCCCCAGGCCACATCATGCCATCCCATCGTGGATTATTTTCCTGTTACAGCACGTTGCGTTTTATTTCTTACTTGTCACATGCATTAGAATTTAGAGTTAGAGTACAAACAAATAACTTCTTAACCTATTGTTATACAGTTGTTGAATTCTCAAATCTGAAAACAGAAGCTCTGACAGTAGTTCTGGCTGTACTGTAATTCAAATGACAGATTTATTTTAAGGCACTTGTTCCAAAACATTACCATTTCTATCATAACAACTTACACTGGGACTTGTCGCATGGATGCTACAAATATTCTAAGGCTAATAATAGGACAAAACAGAATGCTTATAGCATGCTGCGTGTATAAATATGCTTCCAAATCACATGTGTTTGCGCACTGATTTGTAAGGGAGTAGAACGATGGTTCACATTTCAACTAATTACTTAATATGTGATTGTCTAATTTTTTGTGTTTTTGTACATTTTTGTGTTTAGGTGATGGACATTGCTAAACTGATGAAAGCCTACATCAGCATGATTGTACAGAAGCGTTTCAGCACCTGTCCATCAATCAGTAGCCATGGCACACAGTGCAGCAAATGGTGAAGACTGACCTCCTATGACCTTTCAGCTCTGAATTACGAACACACACGCTGTATGTAACCGAGTGGCGACACAGAGTTACAGTGGGACCTGGCAGAGGTTGTAGCTTATTCTTATTAAAACATTCCCAGGTTCAAGGCAATCCAGTCGAGCCTTATTAAGCACTCAGTAGACATTCTGTAAAGCAGGGAGCAAGGTAATAATAATCACCGTGTTCTGATGAGTGCTGTGTAAATCATTAAACATGACATTCACCTGAAAGTGCCTAAAACCACTCTGCATGATAAATGTCTTTGTAAAAAAAGAAAATCCTGACACACATTGCAATATGAACCTTTTCAGTGTAATCAGTGCCATTTGAATTTCAGCAGTAGGTCTGTAGTAAATATTACCAAAAGTGTTCTGGAGACGCTGTGTGAGCGTGTAAGGTTTTATCCAATAGCGTTTCACTGGAGCTCTGCAGGCAGATTCTCCAGCCAAAGAGACTGTGCCTTTTTTGCAAGTGCGTACACACACACACACACACACACTAACCTGTATGTACAGTCACACTCAGTGAACACATACTTATACTCAGTGCCACGCTTCAATGTGTACGACTTTAATGTGCAATGTTTTGTTTTATACTGAAAAAGTTGTATATTTTAAAATCTTTGTTACAAAATGCTCATGTCAGGAGGGTGCCTCTTGTTTTTATATATATATATATATATATATATATATATATATATATATATATATATATATATATATATATATACACACACACATATGTTTATTCAAATGTACATTTACCATGAGCTGTTATTTTGATTCCCAGAATTTTAAGAAACACCAGCAATATGCAATTTTTGACATTCCTGTGTAATAACTGTGGTAGATAATAAAAGAACCAATAAAACCAAAACATCTGTGTTGATTGACACGCCCATTACGGTTCTGACATGATATTTATTTTGGTTTTGGTTTTTTTCCGGGGTTTTTTCAACACAAAAGCCTGTCATTTTAACAGGGGTGTCTAGACTTTTTTATATCCATTGTAATAGTATATATTCATGCATTCTTCAGTCTAGAGCCTGGGAACACTGGGCGTGAGAAGGAAATACACCCTGGACATGACATCAGTCTATCAAAGGGCTCCAGGACTGTACATTCACACTTAAAGCTGCAGTACTTTTGCCTCTCTATTGCCGTCTCTGTTTGAAACATAAAATTGCAAGTTACTTGCGGTTTTTTAAATTTATTTATTTATTTATTTATTTATTTATTTAAACGTGGGTTGTGCTTCGGCACTGCTCCTCTGTGCGGATGAATCTGATGGTTTGAGGTATAAGTACGGGTTGTATATTAGCTCCAATATTTGACAATAGTGGTGGTGGTGGATATGGTTTTCTTGAAGTAGAGGCGAGTTCCTCTCTCGCATAGCTAGCAGAAATTAAGTGCAATTTACCACACTGTCTATAGCAAAACAAGCAAACAAAAAATAATATAGGAAACTCAATACCTAGCTGAATTAAGCGAACAAGTACGTTAATGTTAGCTAGCTACCTATTGAGCCACTGAAATGTCTTACCTGTTCATCTCTGCGTCAATCGTCGATCCCTTCAGATCTCTGAGTTTTCGACACCTCTAAAAAGCCATGCCAGTTTATTCTCATTTTAGCACAGGCTCTGTTGCTTTCCCTTTTTGGCTGAAGGTTCTCTACAGTTCAAGGTTTCTTGGTTTTGATAACAGCTGATTCCCCAGATGTCGCCAACGATTGCTGTTTAGAACTATCCAGATTAAAGCAGCCATCTAGATGACAAGTTTAAACTCTAAGAAACTACAAACAGAGCACAAACACACGCAATATAGTAGCCGGCTCTTCTTTCTGTTTACAGATGTGACGTAACCACACAAAGACGAATGACCTCAAAGTGACGTTTCCTACGAAATGCGACTCGACAGCTCAAATTATAAATCATTATTATAAGCTTGCTTTTGCAAATCGGGCTAAGGTAAGGAGACAGTTTTGAACACTATTTTTTATGTACTTGCTCAAAAATTGATTTTTGTTTATTTTTAGCAAAAAAAAGTTTGATACTGCAGCTTTAAGGGCAATGTAAAGTCACAAATTCCCCTATTGGTTTGATTTTTTGGGAGCTGGGAGGAAACTGATGAACTCGGAGGAAACCCGCAGAGCCATGAGAAGAACACATACAGAAACTCCATAGAGTAAACCGAGCTCGACAAGAGGCAGCAACATTCACACTCCACAACTGTGCTGCCCTGATAGAATATAACAACAAAAACAATAATAATAATAGATTATTATTACTAGTAGTAGTATTTGTTTGTTTAAATCAGTGGTTCTCAACTAGGGGGATGAGATCGGAAGGGGGGCGCAAATTGTTTTCAAGAAAAAAACACAGACAGGGCATCATTTGGGTACTCTGTGTATTTTATTGCTTTTCAAATAGAATATGCATAAATGAAAAACCCCGCACTCCCTCTCCCTCTGTATTTTCTTTTTTGCTGGGGAGAGGCGGAGCTTATCCTGCCTTTTATCTAGCTGTCAGTGCAGACCAGTGTTGCCAACTTAGCAACTTTTCAGACCTCTTCAGCGACTTTTTTGCAAAAAAAAAACCAGCACCTAGCGACAAATATAGCGACTTTTTGGACAAACCTTACAAAAATATCTCCAGTACTGTCCTGCAAGCGCGAGGTCTTGCTTTCCCACTGCACTCACACGTCTCTCTGTGTCTGCTCTATTCAGTGAGAGGCTGAGAGAGGAGATTTAACAATGTCATGGATAACGAGACACGCCCTTCATCCCAATTTACATCATTCGTATGTGAATGTTTTTCGAATGCAAGACGAATGGAATGCAACATGTTTTACATGTAAATTAGTCCACGTTATTATAGCCTAGTTCTCTTGTTCAAAGTAGTTATAGTGTTCAGAAATATTTGTGATAATTCGTGTTCCATACCTGGCCGTTAGTTAAGTCATAAAAGTTAAGAAAAGTAATTTTAAAAAGTACAAAAACACAAAAGCAAAAAAAATCTACCTACCTATCTATCTATCTATCTATCAAAACAGATTATAGATTAGGTATAGAGAGAGAGAGAGACAGAGAGAGAGAGAATAAATAATCATTATACCTGGTGTTCTTCAATATGGGGCGGGGGCGTGCCACATGATCGGAGAGGCGTGGGGGGGGGGCAAAGTTGAGAACCTCTGATTTAAATCAAGCTCTAAGCGCGTTGCTTTACCCTCCAGTCCAGTAGTCGGCAGTAATACACCAAAATATGATGACCAAATGCCAGAAAAAGTAAAAGAAGGAGGAGAAGGTAAAAGCAACCCTTATAAAGGGACACGCGCATAAAATATGGCAGGAATACTGGGACACCTATACACCATATAAAAACAAGTAGGCATGAGTGTGAGGCAGGGCAGAAACCCAAAGGAAGAGATGATAATTACGCGTCTTAGAATAGGTCATGCTGGCTTAAATCTAACATTAAACAGAATAGGAAAACACCTCACTGGACTCTGTACACACAACAGACGGTAAAACACATTCTGTTAGACTGCAAAAGGTATGAGGAGGAAAGAACTGAGCTAGAGATGCAGATTGGAAAACAAAACATGACACTAGAGAACTTGCTGGGGAAAACATCTGGGGAAATGCACCGCCCCCTAATAAATTATTTAAAAAGTACTGGGATAATTGAGAGACTTTAGTAATCTAGTAGGAATATCTAGAATATGGTTATTTATAGCTTTATTTTATTTTATTTATGTAGTATTGTTTTGGTATTATTATTATTATATATATTTATTTATTCGTTCATTCATTTTTATTTTATTTTTTTCTGCCAAGCTGCTGCCCACACTCCAGTCCAGTAGGTGGCGGTAATGCACCTTTAGCTGGTTTGCCAACCGCCATTAAATCAAAAAGAAGAAGGTAAACGCGAGCACTTGAATCTCTGGTCTGAATTAATTGCTGTATGTTCTTGTATTAAGGAGCGGTTTGTTTAATCTAAGCTTAGTAGAGCCGCTAGTTAGAGTGGTTAGTTTAGCTGGGGAGCGCTGAAGATTTTGCTCAGAAGGGAAATGAACGCGTCTGTACAGAGCTGTGTAGTGAAGCTGCTGAGAGGAAACGGCGGCGTGGGGTCACATTGTGCTCTCAGGTTAGAGTTCCCGAAATCAGGAGCGCACTGAGGTGTGAAGGAAGGAGACTTCGTCTAGTTACATTAAATAAACAAAGCCATTTACGTCGAGTGTAAACTTGAGTCGTTTTGCTTTTTCACGTTTATAGCCTCAGAAAGAGAGCTGCAGCTCGTCTGGGCCTCAAAATCCACACCTTAAACACTCGACCCGTGTGTCTTTAGAAGTCATTAATCCTGCAGGGATGATGCCAACCCGGAAGTTAGCATCACCCCGGTTGCCTCGACAAAAAGCCAGCAGGATTTATCCATTGGCTTTTAGATAATTGCAGAAAATAAGCTTTTTGACCGGCAAAAGTTTGATTCTTACGTTTTGTTCATCGAGATAATCTAAAATTAACACAACTTTTGACTTTTGACGTGTAAATACAATCGCCAGAAGTAAAAAGCTAAAGTTAGGCTATAAACGAACTACAGTGTGGTCGCATGACTTCAACGTCACCACCGCGACGCTTCAGACAACTCTTTCAATCTTTATTTAAAAAAAAACACTACCACTGGAAAATACTATAAACTGCTAAATCTACAAGTTGGAAAGTTTGAGTTGGAATGGGTGGGAGGGGGATACAAGATGCATTTTAGCTTAATATTACTACATTTAATTTTGATTAGTCTGAAATGATGAACCAAAGGAGGTCAGATGAGGTGTAAACTGTTGAATTCTTCTTCACATCCAGTACTCTGCTTGTTCCTACTACAGTGAAGCATGGAGCCTTCCTCATCACTACATCCTGATTTGGTAAGTGAGTCACTGCCTGTGCAAGCCTAGCAGCACAACCCCTTACATTCCAGGTGACTGCTGTTTCTAAATAATGTCATGATTTACTAACATGGCTTTACTTTATTTCTAAAGAAATTGAAGTTGTTTTGAAGACCACACTACTGACTGACTTTGACTTTGTGTTTTTTTTTTTTCCTCTCAGTTTTATTGTCTGGGTGCTGTTATGCAGCACTACGTGACCGTGGTAAGTGTGCTTAGCAGTGCTCAACAGTCACTGCACTGCAGCCTCCTGTGGTACCCTGACTTTAACAACTTCTCAGCTCTCAACTCCCTCTGAGACCCATCGTACTGTGGGTCAGTGATGAAAACTAGCCAAATCTGAGAGCTGGCAATCTGCCGCCTATGATTATGCTAGAGAAGCGCGAGTGTGTGTGTGTGTGTGTGTGTGTGCGCACACGAGTGTGTGTGTGAAATGTCTGAGCAATGATGTAAATCTACTTTGATTGATGTGCAAGTCAATAATAATTGCTTACACTTTAATGATTGTCTCTACACTTGAACTGAGCTCAGACAGGATCATTTTATTGCGTACATTTTAAATTTGGAGCAACAAATTGTCACCCTTTTCCCATGTTTGTGTGTTTCTTCACCCAGGATTGGCCAGCTGTGCAGGCATGTCTTCCACTTCACCAGCAAACTGTTTGGAAAGGTTTTAAGAGTTTTCTTGCTGAACACGGTGTATATTAAGATTTCTTTTTTAAATAAATTTTGATTGCTTTGATTTTGATTACTATTTAACTGTTTGCAATCTAGATAGCTAGCAGCTAAATTTTTGAAGCTACTGTCCTCCTTCTGTTTTTCTGTTACAAGGACCACTTTTACATGTGCATCAATATTCCTATATTAAATGGCGCATCTGAATTTGTCTACGTTTGAATTAGTATTGAGTCCCGTTAACGCTGCAATCCGAACAGCTGATTCAGATTAAGACCATATTCTGATTCCCATCTCTATAATATGCCTGTTTTAATCAGAAATTTGTTGCAAATACATTATTCAGAAAATCCACTGAAAGGAGATGTATGCGCATCCTCAGTCTGTAATGAATTGTGGGTTGCAACGGCATTATCTTGAATCTCCCGGAGAAATAACAGTGGGAAAGCACACGTGTAGAGCTCGCATGCTTACGGCAACCATGTATATAGGAATATTCCGATGCCTGTAAACATATAAACGTTATATTCAGAATATGGCTGAAACCCAAATATAGACCTTTAAACGGAATTTGATGTGCATGTAAACGCACCGCTGTTACCTTCGCCTAGCTGACTGCTCAGATGGATAACGATACTTGTGATTCTTAGGTTGATTTGAGATTTATGCTGTGTAGCATGAAGAAGTCTGTCACATGTTAATCCTCACCATGTTGAACTCGACATCATCTCTGGAGTCACCATAACACAAGGAGCAGCTATTCGCATGATCCTGTGCTAAAATCTCTCAATTCCCATCACATGATGTAAAATTAAGTTGGTCAGAAGAAGCAGCCTACATGGTAAGTTTAGTTTAAACATAGTGGCAGAAAAAAGGTAATTTTTATTTATTTTTATTTATTTATTTACTTTAATTTATAATAGAAAATAGCGTTTTCCTATCTGATTGGTTTGATGTGATCCTGCATTATTTGTAATGGATTACTGCAATTATTTGCTGAATAAAAAATTTTCAAAATACAAATAACTGGTCCTCATTTCAATTTGAAACAGTAGTTTGGATTAACGCACTCACTACAAAGTCCATTTACCAGCAGATGCTTTTTAACCCTCCCATTATGTTGGAGAAAAAGTTGCATCTATTATGTTATGGGTCAAACTTACTTCCACAGTTTAAATACACACACAAACAGCAAAGGACAGCTTAAAACGGTAAACATTTATTATGGCTCGTCTGAGACAAACCATAAGAAGAAATATTTGCGTACAACTTTGACCTAAAATGAGGAAAGTTGAAAAATTTCAAAGAGAAAAAGCGAGATTAACCAGTATCTCTGACATCTCAAATGTGGAAATGGGTCAAATTGACTTCTAACATAATAGGAAGTTTAATTTTATGATAATACTGAAGGATACAGTTGAGTTTCAGCACCATATGTTAAGTGTCAAGATCATTAGCTGTTCATAGCGTCAGTTAAAATAATGGGTTGTGTGTTTATTGCCCTTAATTGCACTAATTCTGTATGTTTCGAATAGCTATTAGCGCCCTGATTAAGCTGCTGTGATGCAAATGAGCATCTTAACAGATGTATAAATAGATTAGAAAGGATGATGCACTATCACAGTAGCTTTTTTTGGCAATAGCATGTTTTAGGGACCATGAATGAATGTTTGCCCATGATTCTGACTGACTAATAAACCAAGTTGGGTTTCCAAAAGCCTCTTTCAACAATGTTCCGAGCTGAGCTAAGGTAGATGTAACATTTGGTATTCAGAGTAAGAAATAATTTACGTGAGTTTAGACTGCTATGACTGATGCACAACAAATGTCCTGGCTGTGGTGCGTCCCTTTTAATAAATAAATAAATAAATAAAAATGCAACAGGTAGTGTTTGGCATCATCACTTTCCCTCAGTTGAAGTTTATATTGACATTTATATAGGAAATTATTCATTATAGCATGGCAAAAGCATTTCTGGTGGTGAAGACTGAAACTGAATTGCACATGGTAATGTGGATTTGTACGAGTTAGTGTATACACTCTCTTACCATTATGCCATGTTTATATGACGTACTGACAGGTTGCAGATTAATGTACATTTTCTAATAACATTTTGTTTATAATGCATTCTAAGAGGCTTGGAGTGAAGTATGTGAAAACACACTGCATAGATAACCATGATGGATGATTACATGAGAATCAGTAAAACGAGAGAAGACGACACAAAGGGCACCGTAAATGTGATCCAGTTGTGTGTGATAATGTTATGTGATGTGGATGTTTGGGGCAGAGGATTTAATTATGAAGAGAGTGGGATTGTCTGACAGTTAGAGGACAAAGTTTCAGAGATTAGCTACAATTCTGGAGAAAGTTTGGTTGTTAAGGCAGTGGAGGTTGGATAGAGGAATGGCAAGCAGGATTTGGGGGGCTTTTTAAGGATTTTGAAGGGATTTGTAGGAAAGTTGTAGGATTTTTTTTAAACGAGACTCTTGTTCATCCTAGTGTGAGATCAGACTCATCACTGTTGTCCCACAAAGCTCACTGCTGATCCTTCTCTGTTTTCCTTCTATATATGTATGTTCTCTCAGTGAGGTAATACATGGTTTGTCATATTGCTGCTATACTGATGACACTTAACTCACTTCCTCCCTCAGCCACATGCTTTGGCTTGTATCATAACATGTCTTTTATGAAGAATGACAGCTTATCTCCTGAATGGAAATTGCATCAACATTGAGATGCTGTATTTCCCTGGAGATGCTCATCATCTCCTTAGAAAGCTCTACGATCAGACCAGTGTTGGGGAAGCTACTTTGAAACTGTAGCTTTTCAAACTACAAGCTACTCATAGATTGAAGTAGTTAAGCTACAGTCAAGCGACCCTTTTAGAAGAGTAGTTAGCTACATTTACAATTTACTAAAAAAAAAAAAGTAGCTGACTATACTCAGCAAAAAAAGAAACGTCTTCTCGCAGTCAACTGCTTTTATTTCCAGCAAATTTCTTAACATGTAAATATTTGTATTAGCATAAATATTCAACAACTGAGACATAAACTGAACAAGTTTCATAGACATTTGATTAACAGAAATGGAATAATGAGTCCCTAAACAAAGGGGTGAAGGTGGGGAGTGGGATGTTAATATACCAGTCGGTATCTGGTGTGGCCACCAGCTGCTTTAAGTACTACAGTGCATCTCATCCTCATGGACTGCGCCAGATTTGTCAGTTCTTGCTGTGAGATGTTACTCCACTCTTCCACCAAGACATTTGCAAGTTCTCGATCACGTCTGAGGGGACACATGGTTACATGTAATTTTCTACTGCAAGGACAATCAGCTGTCTTTCCTGTCTCCCTGTAGCACTGTCTTAGGCGTCTTACATTACAGACATTGCAGTTTATTGCTCTGGCCACATCTGCAGTCCTCATGACTCCCTGCAGCAGGCCTATGGAATGTTCACACAGGTGAGCAGGAACCCTAGACATCTTTCTTCTGGTGTTTTTCAGAGTCAGTAGAAAGGTCTCTTTAGTGTCCTAAGTTATTGTAACTGTGACCTTAATTGCCTACCGCCTGTAAACTATTCGTGTCTTAAGGACTGTTCCACAGGTGCATGTGCATTAATTGTTTATGGTTCATTGAACAAGCATGAAAGACTTAGTTTAAACCCTTTCCAATGAAGAACTGTAAAGCTTATTTGGATTTTTACAAAATTATCTTTAAAATACAGTCTCCTGACGTTTATTTTTTTGCGGAGTGTACACGTTGCTACTTAAATGGGCAACATTTTTAGTATGTCATGATTTGATGTTGGATTGGATGAAGTATTTAAATTCTTTGGTTTGCAAAGATTACATATAACGGTGTAAGATTTATTATTTGAATAATACTTAAGGAACATGAACTTTGACAAATAAAGCCACGGGTAATTGGATTTTTCATTACCGGAATCAGTCACATCTCCTGCTCCATCATGGATAATAAGGAAGAGAGTGTTGAACCTGAATAACTGATACTTCCGATAGGCCAATACATGCATTGATTAGTAATAATTATTATTGTTGTTGTTTTACCACTGATTAATTAATTAATCATGGAAATAATCATAAACAATGAATTTAAGAAAAAAGTTAAGACAGGAACTTTTTTCTCTTGCTGCTTCCTTAAACAAGATGTTGAGAAATACAGTCGGACTGTTGTATTCAGAACATCAAATAAATCCCTTGGCATACAGTGATCAATGTATTGAATTATTTTATTTTTATCTGTAAGAAACTGTAAACATTGTGTTGTGTTGCCTATTAACAACAAAGCACCAGTAATATTCTCTATATCAGAGAATAAACTCCAGTGTTAGTTTATTATGTTATCATCATTTACCCGCCCCATACATCACGTAACTAACTCCAGCTGGTTGCTTTATGTGTCCATCAGACGGTCTCTTCCTGTCCATGTGAGCTAGAGTGAGGGTCTTAATTCATGTGTAGCAAGCAGGCACCATAGATATGCACTGAAGAGGACCGTTATAATTGGACAAAATACATAGCGATTGCTCACGTTACATCATTATTCGTTTGAAAAAGTCATTTGTTACTGGAAAAGCTGCACTAATACTACAGTCGCAGAGCTACTGTCACGCTACTGAAAAATGTAGTTAGTAGCATCACTAATTTTAACTAGCTACTCCCCAACACTAGCTCAGACCATCTGACAACTCACACAACCCAAATAACATTCTCTCCTTTTCTCCCATTGTAAAGGATTCTCCCTTACAGCAAAAGAAAGGATCTGGCCATTTTACCCACTGAGTGTGCTCAGTGCCCTTGTCATCTTTAGATTGAACAGGTCTTCTCCCATACACCATCACACCACTGCAACTGATCCAGATTGCAGCTGCACAGATGGTTTTAATGTCACCAGGTTTTCCCACATGTTGCTTACCACTGGCTTCCTGTAGCTGCCTGTAAATTAAAACACCAATGCCTGCTAACAAGACCAAAAACATACCAACCCCTCACCTAATTGAAGGCACTTATCCAACCCTGCTTTGTGCCACATTCTCTCTGTGCCACAATCAAACCAGGGTTAGTCTTAGCAAAATTCTGTATAAATAAATAAATAAATGTGGGTTTTATGTGGCACAATAATGTTTATATAATAATAATTGTTTATATGTGTAATCACATTTAAAAATGTATATCATTAATAAAATATATGCTATAAAAAATAAATACTGTATCCATACTGTATCATAATACTGCAATACGTTAGATATCCTGTGAAGCAGACGACTATACTCTTGGTAGAATGTTACACAGTTGTCCAGGTCATGTAATTATTAGTCGTCTACTTCACAGGATAAGTCCTTTACTGACTTTATTACTATAAAGCGCTGGTGCGTGTTTCTGAGAGATTAGCTTCAGGGGGATTTAATGGGAGAAAAATAAAAAATATATAAAATTGTACTTGGTTCTCATTTCACTCCAGAGTAAGACAATGCACAGTTTGTCCTTTCTGTGTGTTTATTGTTTGAGAAATAGAAGAGAGAATCTCGAATGTGCAGTGAATCTCTGGTGACCGCGAGCCAGTCTAAAATGCGATCGACTATGAATGACGTTACTTCCAAATACAAACACGCCCCATAGTATACTCCCACCCCCAACACTGATTGGCAGGTTTCTGTGCAACGCATGGAAAATGCAAATGCAAATGGATTTGCCATTTTGTTTAAATATTGGCAGGCTCCATATGCAACCCAGAGGAGCTGAAAACGCAAACGGGGTAATTGCCATTGCTATTTCAATATGACAGGATTATAACACGAAACACGGGAAACGCAACTGCAGATGGACTTTTTGTTTCCGTTTGAAATTTGGCAGACATTGTACGTTCGTTTTAATGAAAATGCAAATGATAATACACGATTTGCATTTTCATTTGAATTATGTCACAACAAACGTGTCCACACATAGGAAATGCAAATACAGTTTGCAATTGCTTTTGAATATTGTCTGCAAAATACTTCCACAGCTCCAAGTGGAGAATTATTCGGGGCTAAAGAAAATCTTCGGGGCAAAACGTGATTTATTTTAAAATATGTATAAAAATGTATAATATGTAATATGTATTAAATGTTATGTAATATTGTTTTCTTAACAATAAATTTGAAACGCAAGTAACGCATTTTTATTGACATCAGTGACTGTAATCAAATGACAAATTTAAAATGTAATGTGTTACATTACTGCATTATCAGAAAAAATCATTAGCAATACAGCTGTAACGCAATACACTCTGGTCATAACAGCTGAGCCTTTGGTTGTCTTTTAACAATGACTGAAGACATACAACTTTACTAATCACTGTTTTTTTCTGTTGTGTTTCACCATGGTCATGGAGAAATTACATTTTGTTCCGATGTATAAAAGCTATATAGGGGAATGATGATAAAAACCTAATTGACTTAAAAAGGCAGTAGAGGAGAAAGACAGGATCTATGACAGGCAATGTTGCCGAGATAGATTTAGAGGCGTTTGCAGTGCGTTTAATTTACCTAAAGGCCTCAAATGACAAGATGGAGTCTATAATGATTCCGTGGTTAGGAACCATGGGAAGAGATGATAGCTGTATCATTAATGTGGAGTTTTAATAAATCAGTTGATTTAGAGTCAAGAAGGATTAATTCAGTCGTCACTGTCACTTGTTACACTTGTCGAATGTTTTGAGGACATGAAGTATGAATGGTACTCTTCCAGTCCCACACATAGTATAAATTCTAGATCAATTTTACTTGTTTGTCCAAAGACCTTGAATGTGTTGTTGCTAATAAGCACCATTCCTACCTTCAATCTAACATCAATTTTGAATCCATTAAGTCTGGATTCCAACCACAACACAGCATTGATACCGCCCTGCTCAAAGTCATCGATCACCACCTCACATCTGCACACTCTGGACCCCTCAATTTCCACATATTGTTTGGTCTGAACACAGTGTGTGTCACTCTGTCCTCCTGCCCAGGTTACATGAACTTAATATTTCCCTTTTGCTTGTATATAATATACAGTACATTCTCACTGGGGATTAAGTCCCCTGTGAGTTAAAGACTAGAATCACCCTTGATTAAAATCTGTTGTTTCCATCTTGGCAGCACAGCTTTTCATAGACCCTGCCTTTATGGATCTATGGCTGAATGCCTTACCCATGCTTCTAATACTGCACCTCCCCATTGCAAACATCATCCCTCAAAAAAGTGGCAGAACAATGGGCACCACAGTGGGTTTAACATTTTGTTTGAGCACTAAGCATTCTACAGTACTATCAGTTTGCAAAGTTTTCTGCAGTTTACACTGGAGAGTTTCACCCCTCCTAACCACAAGGGACAGTGGGAATCTTCACTGAAACGTCCTCAGCTCAGCAAGAGAGACAAACTCTAGCTTGATTGAGACTTCCTCATGAACGCTATCCACTTGGGAACAGTGCCCAATCTTAAGTAACTTGTAATATTAAATAATTTGTTCTTTATTTCAGATATGTTCATTTTCTAAGATTTAATTTTTGGCAGTAAGCACAAATCATTGATGCACGTGATCCATAATAAGAACCAAATGGCTAAGAATGCAGAGAGTAGGCTCATTTCTGACAAAGAGGACAATTTAATTACGGACAAATTAAACCATGAAAGGTGTTGAACTGAAACGAATGCCTTTTTGTTAGCGATCACCTGATCAAATGAGTGGGAGAATGCATGGCTGGGAAATAATGTCATATTGTATGTATTGGAGGCCTTACGACTCAGAGAATGACCCAGTTGGCAAAGGTTTCTGTCCAATTTTATACCCAATCAATTGATTTTACAGTGCTCCATGAATGTGAACCTGCAGATTGTTCCTTTTGATGTCCAGTATGCTTACTATGGTACTTTTTGTGTGGTTGAATAAAAGTGAATCTTAAGATAAAATGAGTATACAGGTATATCAATTTATACAATTAGAACTTGAGCACAATAGTGACAATCAATACACATACCTGCATAACAAAAAAAATAATAAGAAAATAAGCTATATGGGTATCTATTTAAAATATCAAGCTAGCTAGTAAATGTTAGTGAACTGGCTAAGCTAATATTACCTAGTGTTGCCTAGCTTTACCTCTGGTGTTCACCTGTTGCACTTACTCTCCTTCAATAAAATATTTTGAATGGCAAAATGATCATCAGCATTCAAAAAATCAGCATTCATTCACTCAGCTTCACTAACTGCTTTATCCTGGAAGAAATGAAAGATAGAAATATTATCCAGATTAATTTTTTGCTGGTTCAGGGAAATGCTTTTGGAGCATAGTTTTGCAGTAAAGTTAATGATACTGTATGTTGTAATGTATTAGTCACAGTATAAATGTAGCTATGCAGTAAGGTTTTGTGATATAATATAATCAGCCAGTACTGTAAATATTTCCCAGAATACCACCCTGACTGCTGTATTGACCTGTAAACAAATTTCCAGTATTATAGTGGTGTGATCACATTGTTTATATTATAGAAATTACAGAAAATCTTTACACTGTAATAAATTTGAATGATAAAAACATAAATAATCACAATTGTGCATGTGGGAACCTCATCCTAAAATATAGGTAATTATGTTTAATGTTAATATTTATCTTGTAAAGATTTATCACAGGTCATTAGTTCTTTATTTGAGTAATAGGAGCATTTGGGGGTACCGTGAAGGTCTGACCTGGATGTAGCTGTCTTGAGCAACTGGGCTATTTAAAGACACTTGAATAGGTTTTTAGGTTGTTACATAATTTCTCAATTTATTTCTTTCAGCATTGTGTTATATTAAATAACAATGTAGTCCTGGCTGTGAACTTAATAAATTTTATATTTATAAATGAAGCTTTAAATAATTTTTTCAGTTTAAGTTGTCTACCTGGTTTTGATCTTTTTTTTTTACACACACACATGGTCGTGTGAAAAAAATAAGTACACCCCATGGAAATTGTTTTTTTTTTGTTTTTTACATTGGACAAGCAAACATTTGATCCTCTTTGAAACAGTGCCTGTTAATAAAGGTGATACACTATCAACTGACACATAAGATTCACATTTTGTAGTAATGTTCACAATTTAAATTAACAACAAACAGATCAGTAACATGGAAAAAGTAAGTACACCCCTACATTTATCACACCTTCAAATCCATATAATTAGAATCAGCTGTTCAAGATAGGGTGCCAGTGATTAGAACCTGCTTAGAGAGTGCAGGTGGAACCTGTCTTATTTATACCCCTCTCATATCTAGTGTCTGGTGTTCCTTTTGTTATTGAGGTGTGTGGTGTTATCATGCCAAGATTTAAAGAGCTCTGTAAGGCCTTCAGAAAAAAAGGTTGTGGATGCGTATGAGTCTGGTAAGAGATTTAAAAAGATGTCCAAATTATTTTAAATACATCTGTAACAAACATCACAGATGGGCAAGGAGGAGGTGGGAACCAGCTGAATGTAAACAAAGTTTAATAACCAGCATAGCTCAAACATCATGTAAAATACACATGCATCTGTCTCACTGTCCCCCACCCCCACTGGCGCTTCCAGCCGCTCATTTATCTCTCACTCTCTCCCACTGATTAGTCAAATCAGTTCCGGGTGTGCATCCTCACAACCTGGCTTCTCCCTCCTCCTCGTCACTGCCAATTTGTCCACGACGTCCCGGCAAATTCAGCCCGAGAGCAGACTGTCTGATACAAAAAGAAGTCTCCAAGAACCCCAACATTTCATCACAGGATCTGTTAGTAAGTCTTGCAACTGTTGGTGTCAAAGTGCATGCTTCTACAATCAGAAAGAGATTGCACAAATTTGACCTGCATGGGAGGCGTGCCAGGAAAAAGCCTTTGATGTCTAAAAAGAACATTAAAGCAAGACTACAGTTTGCCAATGAGCATGTAGGCAAAGACCAGGCCTTTTTGAATAATGTGATCTGGACAGAGGAATCAAAGATAGAGTTGTTTGGCCACAGTAACTGCAGACATGTTTGAATCCCATTGAAATCTTGGTGGGGGAAATGGACAGTACATGCAAGAAAACATCTTACAACTGAAAAAATATTGCATGGAAGAGTGCTCAAAAATTCCAGCAAGCCTGTGGACAATTATGCAAAATGTCTACAAGAAGTTATTTCTGCTAAAGAGGGCAATACTAGCTTATGAGGCCAACAGTGTACTTACTTTTTCCACAGAAAGAATATCACATCTATTCATATTTCTGTCAAATAAATGATTGAAAAAGCTCATTTTCCAATGTTGTTTTGTTCAAGGCACTGTTTCAAAGATGATCAAATGTTTGCTTGTCCAAATATGTCAAAAAATCCAACAATTTCTGTGGGGTGTACTAATTTTTTCCCATGACTGTTTGCCTACATGATACCATTATATTCAGTAACTTCTTTCTGTGCTTGATTTCCTTCTTTCCTGGATCTTGGATAGCTGTAGTCTGCTGATTGAATTTCTGTTTAAATTAGGGTGTGTTTCAGGTACTTTAGAAATTGGGGTGTGTGATATGTATAGGATATGTAAATTGGGATTCACAGATATGAGCCTGTTTCCAAGCAGCTGAAGCAGATGAATCAATTGGCTTAAAAATTTACTGATGCAGATTCATTCATATATCATTCAGTGCACTCAAATCTGTGCACATTTGATGAATAAGGGCGATGGTATAGTTTCTGACATTTATTGTGGATTCTATAGCCTTTACAATATGTACTGCAGTGATTTCCATATAAATCATTTCACAATGTTTTATTCATGAACAATAAAAACAGTACAGTGCACAAATTGACTGTTCATTGTAATACACAAATAAATATTTGAGACTTGCCTCATCTCTTGACTCTGTACTCATGTACTGATGTTCACATCAAACCTGAGAATTGGGGGGAAATGTGAGCTCAGTGACTGTGGCATGGGTGCTGGTGTCAGAGGGGCTGGTTTGAGTATTTTGGAAATTGCTGATCTTTTGACACAACAGACAAAAAACATCAAGTGAACAGCAGTTCAGCAGTGCCCTTTGTCAACAGTTCCAACCCCCTTCCTAGTTCTAATAATTTTAGTTCCTAATAAAATGGAGAGTGTATTTTTGATTACAGTGACTTATAAAGAGGAAATGTACTAATCTGATTTTTGGTACATGTGCCATTTCCTGTATTTTTGGTGAGGATATGTACAGTGGGGTCCAAAAGTCTGAGACCACATTGAAAATCTGGGATTTTATTTTCATTTAAAATGGAAAATAAACAGGTTTTTAGGATGTTTAAATATTCAAAACTAAGAAAGTAAATGTTGAACATTAAATATTCAAGATATTGAAGATTCTTCAGTATTTCCAGGTCTCTATTTAAATGTTCGCAAATTAGTGACATCGACCATGTTATCTGTTTTGTAGAAAAAGTCAGATTTTCCTCATGACTAATCTCTTGTACTGAAGCGTTTGTTCAGATGACACTCTGATGGATTTGATCAAAAATGGATCATAAACTTTCGCACAAACCTGTGGAGACGATGCCAGCTCATCTGCACACTGTCATTAAAGCAAAAAGGGAACATACCAAATACTAAGAAACTCTGAAATTCATGTAAACAATTCAAAGATTCTACTCAAGATTTTGTCAATAACATAATTTGTAATGAACGCTGTTGGCTTCAATTAGAAAAGAATGGAAGATAGAATACTAGTGCTCTCAGACTTTACACTGTACATGCACTCTGGAATCTATGCAAAGTTTTATAAATTCGATTCCCATCTCTGCCCTGTGCTCATGGAGCTGGCATGTTCTCCCTGTGCTTCGGGGGTTTCTTCAGGGTACTCCAGTTTCCTCCCCCACTCCAAAGACGTGCGTTGTAGGCTGATTGGCATTTCCAAATTGTTACTGTATAAATTGATACTAATTGATACACTGTAGTGTGTGTGTGTGTGTGTGTGTGTGTGTGTGTGTGTGTGTGTGTGTGTGTGCAATGGGTTGTCCGGGTTATCCAGGGTGTCCCCTGCCTTGTGCCCCAAGTCCCCTGGGATAGGCTCCAGGTTCCCTGTGACCCTGTTTAGGAGAAGCGGTACAGAAAATGGATGGATGGAATGTCCTAGTCATATGTGTACTGGTTTCATCTGAGATGTTTTTTGGAAACATCCAAATGAGATGTTTTTTAGTGTTCCTTTTTTAGTGTTTTTTTTTTTGTTTTTTTTGTTAGTGTTCCAGCTGCTGCAGGATTCGCTTAGATCAGGTGAGCAGGAGTTAGCAAAACTCTGAACAATAGTGCTTCAACAGCTAGGATGTGAGCTTGAGCACTCTGTCATAAACTAACTTGTTAAATAAAATCATATTGTTTTAGAAAGTCAAATTATAAAAAGGCCTCTACACGGCTAGCATGTTCATCTGACCATTCCATGCAGGTTTAGAAAGAGCCTAAGTTTAGTCTGCATCTAGGCAACACCCAGTACATGATTTCCAAATATGTGCCGAGTTGTGTTATTCAAACTACCATGCAAAAGCCAATAAATAAAAACATTCACAAACTTGGAAGCTCCTTGCAGTTTTTGGTTTTATTCAAAATAGACAGCTGGCACACTGAATGGCACTAGGTCTGTGTTTCAAAGCTGCTGTGATAGTGCCATCTGGCTGTACCAAATGGGCCAGTGTTTTGTTTTTTTTTATTTTATCCTTTTCTCCAAACATTGCTCCAAATGTTTTCCCCCCTAAGCCTATGAATATAGACTGTTCTTGCTGAAACATCCAGCTTAGTCTTAGCAGCTGCCAAAAACACAGAGCTGGTCAGACTTGTAGAGCATCTTTACCAGCTGGTAATTTATTTTCCAGATTTCTTATTACTGACTAAAGTGATTGAAAAATATCTGATATTTTCTAATTGCCTATAATGTAGTGTCCGCAGCTGGAAAAGATGGTTTAACAGTTTGATCAGGTCACTCTGTGTTTTGGCAGCTGGAAGCTCATCAGACTATCAGGGTTCAGTTCAAACCCCAGGACTACAAGAGAGAGCACGCGAGCAAGAGCTCTAACTGCTCGTGTGTGTGTGTACTGGATCCTGTCTCAGATGTAAGTTCCTTTGCACAGAATAGTCTGTAAATGATTATTACATGCAGTGCAAATGCAAACGTGCAACAGTTCAGAAGACGAGTTTAATTAAAAATCAGGTTTCTTCTTTGGCCAAACACATTCTGCACTGTTGCAGCGTCACGTGCAGAAATCATGAAATGTGAGCTTTATCCAGAGAACTGCAGATTTCCGTTACAGTCGCTCATGTTGCGCTCTATCGCCCTCCACCGGGAATGCGTGCGCCGTGGTCACGTGACCCGGACGCCACGGCACAGGCGGTGAGGCGTCGCTGTAGCTGAGTGACTTCTCTGTTCTCCGCCGCCGCAAATCACTGGCGCTAGCAGCATCCCGATTTCCCGGAGCCGCGTCTTCTCTCCGCTCCCGACGCGAGTGCACGAGCCAGTAATCCTTTAGAGCGATTGCCGTCTCGAGTCGGATGCTCGCGCGGACGCTCATGCTGCCCGCTCGGGCTTTGAGATCGAGCCGTGTGTGTGTGTGAGAGACTGGGATACGGGGAGGAGACCGAATGGCGGAGCGTGATGCATTACCGCTGCCGCTGGACATCCGAGCGCGGATCGCCGAGCTGGAACTGGAGCTGTCGGAAGGTGAGTGGAGGTTTCCCCGGTGGAGGAGGCCTACATTACGGTGGCTCTGGGATGAGGGTGAGGCAAAGCCAGACTAAACACACGCAGCCTGACGTGTTTAAACGGGCACGGGCCTTTTCTTTGCGTGTTTACATTCGCTGTACAGTGTTCATGCGTGCTGACGTGCGACCTTGTATGACACCAACTGGGCCTCAATGGTTCCGCTTTTATTTTATAATCGGTTCTGGTGTCAGAAGAACCGTGCACTGAGATTTCTGCAGATTCTGACACACACCATTCACTTTCTCATAAACACCCAGTCTTTCTCTTTCATCTAGACGCACAGTACGCTGTCTGAATGTGAATGTTTCTCCTAGTGTGTGTGTGTGTGTGTGTGTGAGTGTGAGTAACGGGGTTTGTTTTGCTCACTCTTCTAACGGCTGTGCTGTCCTCGCGCTCTGACCTGTACAAGTCAGAGGATGAACAGGACACAGATTTGTGTTCTGAATATAACTTGCACATGGGGACTCTCTGTCCCGTTTTCATTGCATTCTAGAGACTCTTGGCTGTGGGGCTGCACGATATATCGTTTGCTTATTGTTATCACAATTAGGTTTGTGATCGCGATGCTATGACGCAGTGTCGTGTGGGTGATACGCCATTTCCGGCAAGGTTAGTCAGAATCCTGGTCAGATAGGCAGCCAGCTGCGGTGTTCCAGTCATTCTAGTGTGAAACAGGGCCATTTCCAGATATAAGCGTTCCCTCAGCTCATCCGAATGCTGTATTTAACCAGAAAATTTAATGTTAGTTGCTGCCTCCCAGATCGATCCTGAGGTCAGGTAACATGTGGAGGTTTATATGTTGGGTTACGTTTATATGTGGGTTTCCTCAGGGTTCTTAGGTTTCCTCCCTCGAATGTGTTTGGTTTGCGCATGGTGATGAACTGGAATATTGTTGCCTTGTGGCTAGTGTTCATGGGATAGACTCTGGTGGATGTCGACCGATTGATCGTTTTTGCCAATTAATTAGCAGCGATAATCGTTTGCCGGAACTACAAGTTATCAGCAAAAATCCACACCAATAGTTTTTCCCCAGTTGCATCCAGAACGGTCCGCTGTCATTATATAGAACGAGAGCAGCCTCTAGAGGTGAAATACTGACAAATTTTGCGTTATTTGAAGTGTTTTTTGATTTATTTTGGATGTCTGTTTTATTTGGTATTTGGAGTGTTACTTTTTGGTTCAGTTTGGACGTATATATTTTATTTACTTTAATGTCTAGTAATAGTTAATATATATTAATATTTATATATTTAGTTCATTTATAAAAAGTACAGTACATTTTCATATTACAGTTAGTACTGTTTACTTTTGTAACAAAGTTCAGCAGTATATTTTACTTTGATTGTTATGTTTTCATTCACTATCAGTGTAAAAAACTTTAGGTTGATTTATGGGTTATCAGCAGGTACCGCCCAACTTGGGTATCGGTAATGGAAAAATCCACTATCGGTCCACCTCTAGACTCTGGATTCATTGCACCACTGACTGAGATAACCAGTTATGATGATGACTGAATATAAATGAATATATGTATTAGGTGAGGTGGGGATTCAGAAATGAGGGAGGATAATGTTGTTATTAACTTTAACAGCAGCACCTAGCACATAACTGTGGTTAAGAAAAATCTGAACAAAAAATTAGGAAAGCAAAGTTTCAGTTAACATAAGAGTTATATTTTTCCATTCACTTTATTGGCATTTTTTTTTGCCTTTCAGAATGAGAAGAATACAGCCTGTACTAACTGTGCTTTATAGACTCTGCCTACTAAACCAAGTGTATTTTGATTGATAGAATTTTTGCCAGTAGTGTTAACGAACTTGGAAAACTATGTAGCATCAGTATTCCATACAGCACATTTCTCTGAATAGTTGGGGCAGTGTTAAGTGAAATTACATTTTAATATATTTTATTTTCTTCTATAATACACCTTTGTGTGTTCTATGTAAAAGCATTTCTATTTAATATATTTCCTTCCATTTAAAGTTCATTATATTATGAGAAGTGAGCTTGAATGTTGATGTGAATGCTTTATTAGACAAAACAATAATTTTCCCTATCTCATGGCACCTGTTTCCCCTCCTGCAATATATTTCTCAAATAGCGGTTCACTATTGACTGAAATCTCTGCATGTTTGTCGTTTTAAATGGTTTTGATGGGAAAAGGAATAATTAACCATCATACTAGAAAATATTAAATGCACATCTGGCAAGTGTGATGTAATATTTTAATGTTTTATTACCAGGAAAACATCAAGTGTACAGAGTAATGCACTCTTACCTTAATATGTATTCAGTACTTACATTTATGCTTATTATTTATGCTGTCAGAAACAGTAGGATAAACGTTAATAAAATTGATGTGGAGAACAATGAGGCCACTGTAACTGTAACAGCTGCCACGCAGGTTTGAATGACTGTTATCACATTTTGTCATCTTGTAGATCTGCAGGTTCTGTATGTCATTTATTTCTAAAATGTCTGTTGAGGGACTTGAAAAGATAGGCACTCAAGCCAAACAGGTGATGAAGAGATGTCTGGAAATGTAATAGGAAGTAGTGTATCCAGATCATTACTGCACTTTTATCAGTATGCTTGGTATCTGTTTGGAGTTTGTCACGATGCAGTGCCACTGATTCACTTTTAATCGTGATAAGTCCTAAAAATCATAATACACAGCATCTCTTTCAGCTGTGACCGTGTATGTGAGCACATTTGTAGCACGAGAACAAAGAACTAACCCTACCCTAACAGTAGAATGATCCTATAATGCAATGCGACATGGTGTTGATTCCTGAGCCTCACTATAGCAATACTGATATCACAAAAGTCTGCGATATGCAAATGAGCTCTCTAACAAACCACATTGTCTCTGTTAAGTGAGCGTTGTGACCACAGATTCCAAGTACATTTTTTGTGGGTGTGTTAATTCATGCAATAATACTACTACTAATCATAATAATAATACTAATAATAATTTTCTTAAAATTAACAAAGGCCATAACCTGTTCACCGGTTTGTTTTAATATACTGCTAGGCATATTGCATTCACAGTATGTAGCATCACACTCGCTGTGCTATTTCTGTCCATATCTTGCAGACTGTCTTGACTCTGGTGTTGGGAAAATGACAGTTATTTTGACCCAGGACAAACCTCTTGTGAGTCACACTAGGTCAAAAACAAAAAAATTGTTTCATGACCCTGGGAGTGTAAGTGTAGGCAGACTGGAGGGTCTGTTCATGCTGAAGCAGAAGCAGGCAAGTTTCATGTTGATTGCATCATTCCACCAAACAAAAGGAGATTTTTTTTTTTGTTTCATAGTATGCTTATCTTTGTGCTTGTGTGTGTGAAAGCGAAAAGTGCTCGTTAGTATAAAAACTCATCTCAGCACTGACCCGAAACAGTGTGTCACCCACCCTCAAGAAGTATTCGCTTGCTTTTCTTTGCATTTATGTTGATATTTGAGAGAATTCTGCCTTGAGATAATTCAGAGGATTTTAAAACACTGTTTTACAGACTTTGCTCCACAAATAGGCCTATTTTCTAGTTGCATTTAGCTTGTTCTTGTGTATGCTAATATCACGGTACACTATATGGCCAAAAGTATGTGGACACTTGACCATATGTGCTTGTTGAACATCCTATTGAAAAGCATGGCAGTACTATGGAGTTGTCCCCTCCACTGCTGCTATAACAGCTTCCACTCTTCTAGGAAGGCTGTCCACTAGATTTTGGAGCAAGGCTGTGGGGATTTGTTCAGCCACTAGAGCATTAGTGAGATCGGGCACTGATGTGTGGCTAGGAGGCCTGGGGTGCAGTCTGCGTTCCAATTTATCCCAAAGGTTACGGTTAGGGTCAGGGTGTGTGCAGAACACTTCAGTGCTTCCAGACTAAGCTTAGCAGGCCATGTCTTTATAAAGGTTGCATTTTGTGCACAGAGGCATTGTCATGCTGGAACAGGTTTGGGCCTCTTAGTTCCAGTAAAAAATGGAAATCATAATGCTACAGAATACAAAGTCATTCTAGACAATCATGTGCTTCCAACTTTGTGGTGACATTGTGGGGAAAGCCCACATATATGGGTCATGGTCAGTAATTGTGTAACAGGAGTTAAGCGATGAACATGTGGCAGTCAGTAAATCCCGTTCACCACCCATGGTAAATGCACTGAGCAGCGGTGCCATGTCCTACACTTCCATTTTAATTAATGTGGCCTTTTACAGCAAAAGTGCACTTGATGCACACACAAAGCATGTATTTATGCCGTCACCTCCATGACTTTTAAGAAGAATCGCTATAAAATACAGTATGTATTCAATGTTCAGTGTGTGCCCATAATATAAACAGTACAGGCTATATTTATGTATTTAGTCATACTGCAGCAGTGTGTGTTCTTGCCTCGAATAAATAAATGTATATAATACATTGTGAAATCTCACCAAATTAACAAACTTTATTTAATCATATACAGTGATAACACAGGTAAAAACCGATGGTCAGTACTAACATTTGCATGTTGTATGTACAAACCCAGTGCAGGACAACACAGAAACTAAACGCTCCATATGGTGCCTACACTGACGCACATGACACTCCTCTCCAGTATAAATTGCATCCTCATGTTAAAAGGTTTAAGTTATATATAATTGCCAAACACCAATGCTTTAAAATGCAATTCTGACAATCTTTTTACTTTAATTAGATCAACTTGTATTGTATTTGATTTGTACTGATGTGTAGATGCTAGTGCAAAAATGAATGGGGGATGAGTTGATTTTTATCTCCCATGTGAAAAGCGATTAACATGGGCACATTTTGCAAGCAGCTCGGCTCTCAGCTGTTAACGCTAAAGCAGACATGAAGCTAGACATCACAGATAACAAGTAATAGCTTGCTGCTGTTTGCTTTTGTCAAGAGCATTGGTTTTTTTTACATATTCTTTAGAGCTGCAAAAACTAATCAATAAAATCGATAATAATCGATTATAAAAATCATTGTCAAAGAATCTCATTATCGATTAGTTGGTCTGCGCGCTGCACGGGGGAGATTTACTCATTGTTATTTCTGTTCCGAAAACATGCTTCGGAGAGTAAATACTAAAGTTGTGTCCCAGATGACGTGTACACTATGGACTCTGCACTACTGTCTAGTGTGTGGATTTTAGAAAGGTAATATCATCTAAAATATAACACTAGCTGTTTTTTTTACTAACCGTAAGTATAAGCCACTTCCTAGGCAACGGCGCATGACACCATACACACGCTAGCATTACCAGACACCCGAGTCACAGACAATGACTTTCTTCAGTTTACTTTCTGTCGGCGTTACCTTCCATTCCCAACATGACCTCAGTCTCCATCAGATGGAGGCGAAATCATCACGTAACTGAGGAAGAAAGTGTGTAACCTCCAAGTCCTCAGGGGGGACATTTTAAACATTTTGGAACTCAAACTGATGGACGAGGACAAACTTATGTTTATATCCAAAATGCTCCACTGTGTGTAAGGGGCAGAGGAAAATGGTGCAAGCTGCTTAAAAGGTTTAGTTTAATTTAAGTTTATTGTCATTATATGCTGTATTCGCGCGCTTGCAGTGTACATTCTGTCGTTTATTATAACGGAAGTGATCTGTTAGTAACGAGGCCGTTTTGCTGATCATGTGCGGTGTAGACACGCTGATACACAGTGTAGTGCGAGTTAGATCTGTAATGTCTAATTAAAACATTATGATCAAAAGTAAACACAAGTAAAATAATATTCCTAAAGGCAGTGAGTAACAGAAACCACAAGGTGCAGTGAAAGTGAGTTTTTATTATTAATTTAGGACTGTAGTTTAATTCAGTGCTTTTTGTGCATCCATAAAAATAATCCAGAAATACTATAAAATAAAAGCACAGAATTAAACTACAGTCCTAAATGAATAATATATATTCTTGTGTGTGTGTGTGTGTGTGTGTGTGTGTGTGTGTGTGTGTGTGTGTGTGTGTGTGTGTATTGGGTTCTTTTCTGTTTTGGACAAACAGTTGTGTAAAGTTTTAGTCTGAAGTTTATATTTGTAACACTCAGTTTGTGGATTTTATTTTAAGAATTGGGGTTGTACTTTAAAATCTCTACTTTAAGAAAACATTGGTATAATTTTAATAAAACAAAGTGGAAATATTTCGGCTCCTTTCTAACCTTGCCTTGGCGTCTCCCTACAAAGACCATGTCAGGTAAGGAGCCAGTTTAACAAACACAGCAGGAGTAAAACACAGTGTGATTAATGATGTCTAAAACCTTGCTAGGTAAGTGTGATTTTCTCATGCAATGGATGCCATGATTTGATCAAGTTGTTGGATAGCTATGTGCCATAGCAAAATGTACATACAGTATCTCACAAAAGTGAGTACACCCCTCACATTTTTGTAAATATTTGATTATATCTTTTCATGTGAAAACACTGAAGAAATGACACTTTGCTACAATGTAAAGTAGTGAGTGTACAGCTTGTATAACAGTGTAAATTTGCTGTCCCCTCAAAATAACTCAACACACAGCCATTAATGTCTAAACCGCTGGCAACAAAAGTGAGTACACCCCTAAGTGGAAATGTCCAAATTGGGCCCAATTAGCCATTTTCCCTCCCCGGTGTCATGTGACTTGGTAGTGCTACAAGGTCTCACGTGTGAATGGGAGCAGGTGTGTTAAATTTGGTGTCATCCACACGTCATTGGTGTCAAAACCACTCCCTCATACTGGTCACTGGAAGTTCAACATGGCACCTCATGGCAAAGAACTCTCTGAAGATCTGAAAAATTGAAGAATTGTTGCTCTACATAAAGATGGCCTAGGCTATAAGAAGATTGCCAAGACCCTGACACTGAGCTGCAGCATGGTGGCCAAGACCATACAGGACAGGTTCCACTCAGAACAGGCCTCGCTATGGTCGACCAAAGATGTTGAGTGCATGTGCTCAGCGTCATATCCAGAGGTTGTCTTTGGGAAATAGACGTATGAGTGATGCCAGCATTGCTGCAGAGGTTGATGGGGTGGGGGGTCAGCCTGTCAGTGCTCAGACCATACTCCGCACACTGCATCAAATTGGTCTGCATGGCTGTCGTCCCAGAAGGAAGCCTCTTCTAAAGATGATGCACAAGAAAGCCCGCAAACAGTTTGCTGAAGATAAACAGACTAAGGACATGGATTACTGGAACCATGTCCTGTGATCTGATGAGACCAAGATAAACTTATTTGGTTCAGATGGTGTCAAGCGTGTGTGGCAGCAACCAGGTGAGGAGTACAAAGACAAGTGTGTCTTGCCTACGGTCAAGCATGGTGGTGGGAGTGTCATGGTCTGGGGGTGCATGAGTGCTGCCGGCACTGGGGAGCTACAGTTCATTGAGGGAACCATGAATGCCAACATGTACTGTGACATACTGAAGCAGAGCATGATCAGTATGCGGTATTCCAGCGTGATGGAGGTCTCTAACATCCACCAGCTCCGTGATGTCGTCATGGAGGAGTGGAAGAGGACTCCAGTGGCAACCTGTGAAGCTCTGGTGAACTCCATGCCCAAGAGGGTTAAGGCAGTGCTGGAAAATAATGGTGGCCACACAAAATATTGACACTTTGGGCCCAATTTAGACGTTTTCACTTAGGGGTGTACTCACTTTTGTTGCCAGCGGTTTAGACATTAATGGCTGTGTGTTGAGTTATTTTGATGGGACAGCAAATTTACACTGTTATACAAGCTGTACACTCGCTACTTTACATTGCAGCAAAGTGTCATTTCTTCAGTGTTGTCACATGAAAAGATATAATCAAATATTTACAAAAATGTGAGGGGTGTACTCACTTTTGTGAGATACTGTAAGCCTAAACAATTCAGTTTGTAATCAGATACAATTTGCCAGTAAGGTAGTTTTTCCGTTATTGGATTAGGTTAGAAATCTAGAGATAGACTGGCGGTCCTTTGGAGAAGCTGGAATGGGATCTTTATATGCAATTTGATCAATTTTCAGTTTTGCGGTAACCAGACCATTAAATAAGTACAACTTGACTTCTGGAGATGCATGCAAAAGAGAAACATATTTCAGGACGACTTTCAAAACTGTATAGTATAACATCTCAAAATTTGACCACAGGAAGGATTTTCCCAGGTCACCACACACACATTTTGTGTGTTACATAATAGTTGTACCAAAAATATTCTAAAGAGACAAAGGAAAAAAGCAACTGCAAACCAGTCACTTCCTGTGTGTGTATATATACAGTGCCCTCCACTAATATTGGCATCCTTGGTAAATATGAGTAAAGAAGGCTGTGAAAAATTTTTACCTTTTGAGCTTTTGTTAAAAAAAATTCACAAAAATACTCTGCTTTTATGGATATCAAACAATTGCAAACACAACACTTTGTTAAATATAGGTTTGCCACAATTATTGGCACCCCTAAGAGTTCATATGCTAAATATATTTGAAGTATATTCCAATGGATATTTTACATTTTTAGTACACCTGGGTGACTAGGAAAAGGAACTTCTTCAACCATGACTTCCTGTTTCACAGGGGTATAAATAGGAGGCCAAATTCCCTTAGTCATTCATCACAATGGGTAAGACCAAGCAATATAGCTGTGATGTGCGGCAAAAGGAGCTTCACAAAATGGGAAGTGGCTATAAGAAAATAGCACAAGCATTGAAGATGCCCATATCCATCATCAGTGCAATAATTAAGGAGTTCCAGTCAACTGGGAATGTTATGAATCAACCTGGAAGAGGATGTGGGTCTATATTGTCTCAACACACTGTGAAGAGGATGGGTCGAGTGGCCAAAAAATCTCCAAGGATCACAGCTAGAGAATTACAGAAGTTAGTTGCGTCTTGGGGTCAGAAAATCTCCAAAACTACAATCAGAATCACCTACATCACCACAAGATGTTTGGAAGGGTTTAAAAAAAAGCCTCTACTCTCATCCAAAAACATACTCGAGCATCTTCAGTTTGCCAGACACTACTGGAACTTCAAATGGGATCGGGTTCTATGGTCAGATGAAACCAAAATAGAGCTTTTTGGCAATAAACACCAGAGGTGATTTTGGCGCACACAGAGAGGTAGCCATATGGAAAAGTTCCTCATGCCCATGGTTAAATATGGTGGTGGCTCTTTAATGTTTTGGGGCTGTTTTTCTGCCAGAGAACCTGGACATTTTCTTAGGATACATGACATCATGGACAAATATCAACAGATATTAAATGAAAACCTGACTGCCTCTGCCAGAAAGCTTAAAAGGGGCCATGGTTGGATCTTCCAACAGGACAATGATCCAAAACATACATCAAAATCAACACAAAAATGGTTTACTGACCACAAAATCAAGGTCCTGTCATGGCCATCCCAGTCACCTGACTAGAAACCCGTGGAAAACCTGTGGGTGAACTGAAGAGTCCAGCAGTGTGGACATCGAGTGGTCTCAGATCCCTTGCCATGTATTCTCCAACCTCATCAGGCATTATAGGAGAAGACTCAGAGCTGTTATCTTGGCAAAGGCAGAAAACACAAAGTATTGATTAAAAGAGTGCCAATAATTGTTGCACACCTATATTTAACAAAGATTTTTTTTTATTTTTATAAACCTGTGTTGTGTTTGTAGTTGTTTGATATCCATGAGAGCAGAGTATTTTTGTGATTTTTTTTTTGGACAAAAGATCAAAAGGTTAAACAATAAAGACAAATTTTCACAGCCTTCTTTGCTCATATTTACCAAGGGTGCCAATATTAGTGGAGGGCAATGTATGTGTATATCAAACAACCTACAAAACTACATTTAGTAAATGCACTATTCTGGCCTAATAAAAGAACATAAAGACACTGGAAAAAGTGTAAGCCACAATTTGAATTTTACAGTTTAAACACACAAATAATCAACATTAAAAGTTTCTAAACGTGAAGGTCGCGAAATGTGCCCTGTGATTTCACAAACAGTGTAATGTGATTAATATAAGAAGAAAAAATGCTAACTGAACAGAACTTGGATGTGATATATTTTATCTCCTGGTTTTAATGAGAGGTGAGAACTAGGGCTGCATGATTATGGTCAAAATTATAATCACGATTATTTATCACGATTATTCATTGATTTTAGAGACCACGTATTTTTTATTGCACTTTCACATTTAAATAAACAGACTGCTGCTTTCACCTCCATGTTGTGTTACATTCCTGATAATGTACAAATCTTTGTATCAAATTAGACTGATCCTTAAAGTGCATCATCTCGTACAAGCAAAATGTAAATAAAATTGTACCCAAAATATAGGATAAGTAAAAATAAATATACCATTCAACCCAATGAAAATATGCGATCAAATATAACAATATGCAACCAAATGAAAACAATTCAGGCCTATGCAGAAAAGGCAATAACAGTGTTTACAGGAGGAGAGACGCAGACAAATCACCCAGTAGAGCGGTGATGCAGGGATGATGTCATTTTGTACCAAAACCCGGAATAGCATCACACCGGTTCCCTCGACAAAAACCCAATAGGATTTTCCCATAGGCTTTTGGATTATTGCACAAAATGGGCTCTGTGTTCAACAATAGTTTACAATACTAACATGTTTTGTCCATCAAGATAATTTTCACAAATGAACACAACTGTTATGAAGTTTGAAGCCTAAATACAATCGCCAGAAATAAAAAGCTAAGCATATGCTATAAACAAACTACACCACAGTCGCTCAACTTCACCACGTTTTTTTTGGGCACAGCATATCAGAAACAGTTTATCCATCCATCCATTCATCTTCTACCACTTACTCCTTCTTCAGGGTCGCGGAGGAACCTGGAGCCAATCCCAGGGAGCATCGGGCGCAAGGCGGGGTACACCCTGGACAGGGTGCCAATCCATCGCAGGGCACAATCACATACACACTCGCACACCATTCATACACTACGGACACTTTAGACACGCCAATCAGCCTACTATGCATGTCTTTGGACTGGGGGGAGTACCCGGAAGAAACCCCCGCAGCACAGGGAGAACATGCAAACTCCGCGCACACACATGGCCCCGGCAGGAATTGAACCCCAGACCCTGGAGGTGTGAGGCGAACATGCTAGCCACTAAGCCACCGTCCCCGACGACGTCTGTCGTCCCATTTAGCAACTTGTTAGCAACTGCTTTTTTCAATACACATAAAAGCTTTAAAAAATAATGAGTGGGGTTTTACTGTTGTATTCTTTATGTCGTAGAATAAAACTTTAAAATATTTTGAGCTTGTGTTCACCACAGACCTTATTTCAGGCTTTTAACCAAAATCCCATTCAAAAAACCCATTGACTTCGGGACCATGGAATCAGAAGAGCTAAAATGCTAACTCGTTTGGGTTTTAGCATACAAAATTACGTCATCTGGATGCAGAGGACGAACTTTAAACGTCAATATCGTAGTGGATGATGTTCATGTAATCGTGGGCAGTCATAATCATAATCGAGACCAATATTCAATTCATTGTCCAGCCCTAGTGAGAACTGAGAGACAGGACACGACTCGCCCTCATCAACTACTTGCTAGACCCAGTATGGTCTCAGTGAATGACGGATAGATCTGAAATCTGCATTTTCATTTTAAAACGCTCTCTGTCTACACTGGAATTTTCAAACTTTTTCCAAAGATGTCCCACTGAAATGTCTGAAAACGCTTACATCTCTACACTGTGCATGTGTGAAAGCGTAAGAAGCCTTGGCCTTCGTTTCTGTTAGGCATTTATTTAAAAATGCAATCTGAAGGTTGTACTAAGTGACATTAATCTTTAACAGAGCTATCAAACTGGATTGCAGCCACAACAACGGCATCGTTTTTGAATATCTCTGTTTGCTCAGACCCCACTACAACGTGAAAACGGCATTTTCAGATTTCTCCATGTCAAAAATCTCAGTTTTCGCTGTACAAAAACGCGGTCTCGGTGTGGACGGAAGGCCAAAATGTAGAGAAAAAACAAGCATTTTCCAATTTATCTGGTTTAATGTGGATGTAGCCTTAGACTAGAAAGAAGATTATGCTAAAATGCACTAAGCCTTCAGTTTGCACTACATAATTTCGTTCATATTGTTCATTTTTACCGGCTCTACACTGTCATGCATCTTTGCCAGAAAATAATCACTAGCTAATCCGGCCACCATCACATAGTGTCCACAGGTTTTAACTCCCATTCACCTGAGTAGTGTATGACTTATTGTATAATTATATCATACTGTATAATGTACTAGAATTTGTCATGTCATCATTTTTCCTTTGGCTGCTGATATAGATGTCTACTGTGGGCAAAAAATTCAGATGTTGCCAGAGTAAAGTGCTGCAGTTTTCCCTACACAGTATATGTTTATAGTTCATAATTTGTGTGGAAATTTAAAGCAGAGTGTGACATTTGAATCCCGGAAACCGACTGACACAGTGATGCCTCTTAGAAAGAAGTCACCTTGACGAACTTCCACCTTCTTTAATGCAGTCTACCATCCCGATGCAGATATTACACGGATTTTAGCAAGGGGACTGCATTAGTCCAGAGCCTTAGTGCAGACTCATAGTAAGGTATTAGTGCTGTTGTATCTAATATATTAATGCTGTATTGCAGCTGTTTTTGAAAAGTCTCTTACACAGTGTTAAGAATACAGCTGAAGATACTTTATGCCATTAACACTATGTTATTTACAGCAGACCACAGATTACAGTTTATGCCTGATAGCTCGCTGTACCGTGTGTGTTTGAATGTGTCAGCACTTGTGTTAACACCTTGGGATCTGTTTGCTTGTCGGTTAGTCTCTCTCAATCTCTCTCTCTCTCTCTATCTGTGTGTGTGTCTTTGGAGTGAGCAGAGGGAGGCTTTTCTCTCTGCGTTGCCAGGTGTGGTGTTACTGGGCAGGTGTTCATCCTGCTCTACAGATATTTTATGTAAACTAGCATACACATACACAGACCTCCATCATCTTATTCCTTAACAAACAGTAGAAAGTGTGAGTTCGTGTGCTTGAGTGGATATATTCATGTCCTACATCCAGACAGTCACGCGTTAACATTTTATACTTATGCAATCAGTTACATATTTATTATGTGCATTTGGGTCATAAATTGAGGAAGGTTTTTGACCTGACCTACATTCTGTGTTTGTGTATGTGAGAGGGAGAGAGAGAGAGAGAGAGAGAGAGAGAGATGGTGGTGCATTCCATATTTAAGATATGTTATGTAACATCTTCCTGTTTGTAATATGCACATACATATGTGAATGAGATGCATCTAATAATGAAAGTCATAAAGAACATCCACGGATGAGTGACAAATTAAAGGGGGAAAAAACCCTGGCTCATTTATCCTGTGGGTGGCATTTTGCTGGTGTAGTTTGGGTCACTTTTCCCATTAGAGCGAAGAGTCACTGCAAAATCAGTACAGAGTTATTTGGACTGATCACCTTTATCCTATGATGAAGCATTTCTGATGTTACACAGCGTTCTCCACCGCCATCTTCAGTCTGTGCCAATTTGCAGTTAAGTTGTCATGGATTCTTGTAGTAGCCTAGGGTTACATTTTTTTCCCCCTTTGTAATGTCACATTACTGCTCTCCTGTTAGTTATTCAGTCTTAGTCAGTATGTTCATCATATTCATAACAAGACTTCTCCATTGTGTCTGTGTGTGTGTGTGTGTGTGCTGGGTAGAAGGAGAGTGAAGTGGAGAAAAGGATAGTGGAAGAGAGAGAGAGAGAGAGAGAGAGAGAGAGAGAGGGGATTTGCTCCCTGGATCAGGTTGCTCAGCTGTCTCATAACTCCTGTTTCTATTTTTAATTTCTTCTTGAGTATGTGAATGGAACCGTTTATCCTGGGCCTCATTTTACATTCCGGACCTAAGAGCTCAGATGTTCCCAATCCACACCAGTCCACTGTTGTTCTATTCCTGCTCTCAATTCAGCTAAGCAGAGTCAAAAATGTGGAGTAAAATTCAGGAACCGAATAAGAAAAATCCGGCTTGGTTGAGAGCCCTGAGGAGTGGATTAAGAAGTTTCTATATAGTAGGAATCTTTCATATTTTAATATCCGTTTTCTGTTTATACTTAAGTTAATAAATTACCGTCATTGTCATGCATTGAGAGAAACAGCCCACAATCTGAGACCATTCATATTAATATAGTTACTTTAGCATAGGAGTTCCTAAACTAGGGGTCGTGACCCAAGTGGATTCATTTGATTTACTAATGGGGTCGTGAACTCTCATTCTCCTCTTTTGTTTCATTTGTTTATATTAGACATATAGAAGACAGATTTTGTGTGCTAATATTTTGAAATGTTACTGGGAGTCAGGAATTTGAGTCACATTGGTGCTAAGTAAAGAAGATTGAGCTACTGCAATTCGCTTCCCCTGCACGCATTCAGACCCCCTACACGTGATCCAGAATTCAGCTGCATGACTTGTTTTCACTCTTTCCAAGTTCTCCCACACCACCCGATTGGTGTGCTCCCTCTTCCTGTAGCTGCACTCACTGTAACTCACGTGCAAAGCCAAAAATAGACCAGCCCCCACATACCTGAAGGGACTAATCAAGCCCTGCTCTGTACCATGTCCTCTACGAACATCGAGCATAGCTTGACTCGACCTCCCAGTCTTCATGGTACAAGGAAGACATGCTTCAAGACTCTTTTCTGAGCTGGCACCCAGGTGGTGGAATGAACTTCCCTTGACTGTTTGAACAGCTGAGTTACTTACTGTCTTCAAACACAGACTGAAGACTTACCTCTTCACTAAGCGCTTAAATGAGCACTCGCTGTACTTCTCGTCTCTCCACGAGGGTTTTTAGCTTGATAGTATTGTTAGAGCCTGATCTGTTTACACTAGCATGAGCATATGTTTCTCATGAAGTCTACAAAGCACTTTTATAAGTTGCATCTTCTAAATGTTGTACATGTAAATGTGCAATTATGTAGCAGTGCATAAGAACAAATTTCATACATATACTTATCGTTTTGCATCATTGTACCATTTTCAGTTTTAAAAACTCATCTAAAATCATTTCATCTATGCATTGGTCTCTAAGATGATTTCGTGCATGTAATAGAACTAGGTAACAATGCTCTATAGATGGGTGTCTTTCTGTGGTTGACACACCCATGATTACATGACGATATGTAAGGGCTGATGCTGCAGGAGTTTGACAAAAGGGCGTGACAACAAGGATATAGATTGTTGGAGTTTAAGGCCTAAAGTCTCAAAACGGAACGCTGCATGATTGGGCTGCTCCTGTGATCCTGCACACACGCATTACAGTAAATGTTTTGGATGCTTCACATGCTGCTAGGAGCCATGCTAAAATTAGTCTGTGTGTGTGTGTGTGTGTGTGTGTGTGTGTGTGTGTGTGTGTGTGTGTGTGTGTGTGTGTGAGAGAGAGAGAGAGAGAGGGAGACAGAGATACACTTTGAGTTTTACTGTGCCATACGTAAGGCTGCAACTAACCATTATTTTCATAATCGGTTGATCGGCTGATTTTCTTCTTCGATTAATCGGATGATTGGCGGGGGCAAACTTTCTGTGCCGTTTTTTTAGTTTGTTTAAAATAAAATCCACAAACTGAGTGTTAAAAATATAAACTGCAGTTTAAAACTGTACATTAACACAACTGTTTGTCCAATTTATATATATATATATATATATATATATATATATATATATATATATATATATATATATATATATATATATATATAATACACACACATATATACTGCAAGTGTGCAAATACAGCATATAATCACAATAAACTTGAACCTCCGGTTAGCCCCAGGGCTAACCCCACTGAACCTCTGAAGCAACTCGCACCAGGGGTTCCCAGACTTTTCCAGGGCAAGGCCCCCCAAATGGTATTAACATTTGACCGAGGCCCCCCTTTTGGAAGATGTCTTTAAAACACATTAAAAATACAGACTTCTGAATATATGCCCCTTTTTTATTAATAATTACATCTTTACATTACATTAGGAACTGATTGTGTGTGTGTGTGTGTGTGTGTGTGTGTGTGTGTGTGTGTGTGTGGTCTGAGAGTGAGAATTTATTTTTCACACCAAATTGTTGAGGCCCCCTGGCGGCCCCCACTTTGAAAACCACTGACTTAGAGGACTTGGGTTGCGCACTTTTCCCGCTGTACCTTGACGATTACGCCTCAGTCTGATGGTGACTGAGGACATGTTGGGCATAAAAGGTAATGGAGAATCTGGGTATTCTGCTAAAGCTAGCAGCGTCGCATTACGTGCGTTTGACGTCGTCTGGGAAACAGCTTATAAATCCCATTAGTAAAAAACCACTTGTGTTAAATTTGAGACTATACTACCCTTCTAAAATTCATACATTAGATGATAGAGTACATAGTGCATAGTGTAAGTGTATAGTACGTCATTTGGAACTTTATTAAAGTAAACTTTATTTACTCTCCGATGCATGTTTTTGGAACAGAAGTAATGTAATGAGTAAACGTGCCGTGTGCAAACCAACTAATCGATCATGAGATTCATTGAGGACGATTTTTGTAATGATTATTTACGATTACTTGATGCAGCTCTAGCCATAAGACAGTGACATAGAGCGTGGGGACGAATTAATATACAGTGTATGTGTATGAATGAAAGAGGAAGGCATGGGGAAGACATGACATGAGGAGGATGTGTAATGTTGGTCTTGGCTTGATGTATGCGATTGTCTTTGTTCACTGTGCTCTCTAGGAAGTGTTTTTTAGCTCTTAGTAGTGTAGAGATATCACCAGGATAATGAGTGTGTTTTAAGGGTGTAACTCAGTGCCACTGTTTGTATCAGTTTCGTACTCCAAATATCCGTATTTGTATTCTGATTTCATCCCGAAGTAGGTGTGCACAAAACCAGAAATGGGTTTTCTTTTCAATAATTTTTTTTTATCCAATATGAAGCCTACCACTATGCTGCTGAAATCATTAGAAAAACTCAGAGGTAGAAATGCCAGCCTTGTCACTGTGGTCTGTGAATTCTGGCTCAGGTTGTAAGATGTAGCTGACGTTGACAGAACCTCAACCTCAGCTACATCACTCGAGTTCACAATTAGTCTCAACTACAGTTGTGTGCGAATGTGTGTGGTATTTGTTTTTTTTGTGTTTTTTTTTTTAAATCTGGCCATATATATATTGTATTTCTCCATAATAATTTTTAAAGATTTAAGTTTAGTGCACCTGTATTAGTCCGTACCTGTATTTTTATCTGTTTAGAACATATCTGTTCATTCTGAATAATGTATTCTTATGTGGTTACATTCACTTACATGGAACACTTGCAGTGATCATAACAGCTGCTTAGAAATCAATATCAAGTTGTTTGTAAACATATTAACAAATGTACAATAAAAAAAATCATGAATTCTTTAATAAATTAAATATGATTGACATCAAATAAACAAAACCTAATCTAGACAATATTAATGCAAAACTCCTGTTTATAAAAGACAAAAGAGAAATGAACTGCTTCTAATGATCTATTACTTTGTAGGCCTTAGAGAGCCTCACATAAATGTTTTGTTTAGAATTTGTTTGCTTAAAGCTTGAGTGTAATTTTGATTTGGAAATTGTAAAGGGCAAGAATGAGAGGGGGGAAAAGAAAAAAAAGTGTGATTAATTTGAACTCATGGCCATGATTTGTGCTATGATTTAGTGCATTCACATGGCAGAGGAGCAGAATGTGTACGTCACAAGCTGTTGGCCTGTTTGGGGGGGGGGTTCTAAAAACAAGCTGGCATAGCTGTCCAGAATGTAATGCATGCAGGCTGCATCTAAGCTTAAAACAGGCTGGCTATTCAGATATCAATCCCAAATATACTTATGTCCTACTGACACATTTTAATCAAAGTATTATGTTTCTCCCTCTTGATGCATTGAGTATTCTAGTAAATTAGCAGTTTAAACCAGTACAGTCACTTTATGCTTGTTTTGGAGACTTTTTTTGCAGGAAATATTAGGCTATAAATAGTGACCATTGCTTGACCATACCTGTGACCTAGCGAGAACCGAGAAATAAAACAATCTGATACTCATTTGCTTTTGAGCAGCATTATTTATTTATTTATTTATTTATTTATTTTTTTTACCTGTGTGAGATCTGTGTCATGTCCATCATATGACTCAGGAGGAGTGTTTACTGATGAAAGAAAAGAATCCCACTAATGAGTGCTTGTGTTCTCTATCCAGGAATTATCCTTTGTTTGGTAAAGGTTTATTATACTCATCACTCTCATTGATGTTTTAAAACTCATTAGTTTTAGCACTGTTTTGCTGTATTTTAAGTTGGTTGTTTCAGGTGTGATTTTGAGCTAGTCTTGCCCTATAATTCTCAGCTTACGGTAAACCACAGATTCCCAAGCCTGGTCCTGCATATTGTAGTGTTTCAACACAGCTGATTCAACTAATCAGCTAATTAACAGTGAGAACATTTGAAGCAGGGAAACACTACAATGTGCAGGACAGGGGGTACTCCAGGACCAGGGTTGGGAACCTCTTGGCTAAACAGTGATAAATGATAAATTAGTGGCATACATTGCATAAAACATAGCAGCACTATTCCTCCTTATTGACTATGATTAATCATAATATACTGTATGTTGTACCACACACCTGAAGCATGGCGAGTCTGCAGAAGTGAGTGGGGAGAGATGATGTCAGATAGTTGTGCGTCCATTTTAAAATCACCTAAAATCCTCCTTGTTGTCAGAAGGAGCAAATTTGTCCTAATAAAATCTTAATACAATTTAAATAAAAATTTTAATGTGCCAAATGTTAACTTCTCAAATACTTAACAAGTGATGGCTGAATGTAAAGCTGCAACATCTAATCGCTAAAATCCTAAAAAAAAATCGTTTATGAAAATCGTTGTCAACGAATCAACTTATCGATTAGCTGGTCTGCGTGCAGCACGTTTACTCAGGGTGTTATTTTGGTTTTGAAAACAGGCATCAGAGATGCGAGTCCCAAATGATGTGCTACACACTTACACTGTGCATTATGTACTCTACTATCTAGTGTATTAATTTTAGAAGTAGTAGTAGTATCGTCTCAGATAGAACACTAGCAGTTTTTTACTAACCGGAAGTATAAGCTGTTTCACAGTCGATGGCACATGACGTCAAACGTGTGTAATGTGACGTCACTATCTTTAACAGAATACCCAGAGTCAGCGACAATACATTTCTACAGTTTACTGTTTGTCAGCGTTACCTTTTATGTCCAACATGACATCAGTCACCAACAGATGGAGGTGTACAGTCATGGCCAAAAGTACTGGCAGTGACATAAATTTTGTTTCGCAAAGTTTGCTGCTTCAGTATTTGTAGATAATTTTTTCACATGTTCCTATGGTATACTGAAAAACAATGATAAGCATTTAATAGGTTTTAAAACTTTTATTGGCAAAAAACATTCAATATATGCAAAAAGTCAATATTTACAGTGTTGAACCTTGTTCTTCATAACCTTTGCAATTCGCTCTGGCATGCTGGATATCAGCTTCTGGGCCAAATCCTGAATGATGGCGATCAATTCTTGCTTTATTACTGCTCGGAGTTGCGACCCAAGTCCTCTAAGGCAGGGAAGCATTATACATTAAATGCCGCGAAAAAGATTGTAACCTCTAAACTTTATAAAGCAGAGCTTGTGTAGCACGGAAGCACGACAGCGATGCACGAGCACAAACTTATGTTTATATCCGAAATGCTCCACTGTGTGCAAGGGGTTGGGGAAATTGATGCGAGCTGCTTAAAAGGTTTAGTTTTAATTTAAGTTTGTCATTATATGCTGTATTCGCGCGCTTGCAGTGCAAATTCTTTTGTTTATTATAACGGAAGCGATCTATTAGTAACAAGGCCTCGTTGCTCCTCACTCACAGTGTAGACACGGTGATAAATAGTGTAGCGCAAGTAAGATCTGTAATGTCTAATTAAAACACTACGATCAAAAGTAAACACAAGTAAAACAATATGCCTAAAGGCTGAAGTAACAGAAGCAGTGAAAGTTTTTTTTTTTAAATTATTATTAATTTAGGATTGTAGTTTAATTATGAGTGCTTTTTTGTGCGTGCATAAAATATATGGATATGTATATTTAATACAACTTTTTATATGTTATGTATATATTTGTTATGTATGTATAAAGTTATAGACTGAAGTTTATATTTGTAACACTCAGTTTGTGGATTTTATTTTAAATTAAAAAAAAAATGGTATTGAAAGTTTTTCTCTCCATCCGATTAACCGATTTATCGACATAATAATTGGCCAATTCTATGAAATGAATGAATGGGGCAAGTGATTGAAGAATTAATATTGCTGGGTGCTTGGATGTAACTTTTATTTTTTTTTATTTTGAAAAGTGCTGGGGGCTTTTGTGTGAAATCACTGCGTGATCTACTGACCAAAATCATTCTGATCCATCCCATGGAAAAGATAGCACTTGTGTTTTAAACAGCAGCTTTATTAAACCTTACGTTAATAACGGTATGATAGCCTTTTAATATTTATTTCTAATGGTTTACATCACCTGCACTGTGTTGTACCGGGAGGCCATTAGAAGAAGAAAAAAAGCCAAACCAAAGGGCACAGGCTGATTAGTAATTTTCCTCGGTACTATAGCCAGTATATTTTCACAAAGTGTTTAAGTCGCTGAAGTATTTATTTTAAGTAAATAATATGAATTCTTTTTGAAAAGGTGGTGGGGAAATGTCCCCAGCATAAAAAATCCTGCACATCTCAACCCTTCAAACTGCTGAAGTTCCATTTAATCAATAGAAATAGGACTTTTCCCGATGTAGTCTTACACGATGTGCAGCTGAATGAATTGTGTTCATCTAGTCTGAAATATTGTCAGACTAACAAAGTACATATATCTGCTTTCTTTACCATTTTCCTCACTGTTTTTTCCATCGACCAGACTAGTTTACATTCCTAAAGCAGTGCCTAGTGAATGTATTAGTCTATGTAACCCCTACCCCATGCATGTTCATTAAGGTGTTCATGTTGGTCACTGTGGTCTTAATTTTAATAGTGTTGATAGTTTGGCTTATTTGGTTTAGTATTGAAAACAAAAACCAGCAATTAATTCATGTGCTAGTCAATTTTTTTATGATGTGGTGCGCTTGTTTTTTATATTGTTTTATCATTCTTAACATGATTTGTTCATCTTAACCAATTTGTGAAATAGCGTCAGTTAAGGTTAATGTAAAGCTTTACCAAACAGGTAGACCACGGGGATGCCTCTGCCTCCAAGAAGTCTAGTCCTCTGGTTACTAATGTGTATGTCTGAAATACCCTTAAAATATACTTCAAACAGGAAGGAAGCTATTTGAAGAAAAACTATTTCAAACATTTGACCTTGCAGTGATCTTGACCCTATTTGGATCAATCTCAAAATATAATCCGCTCATCTGCTGGTTAAAATCATAAATTCCATATAAATCCTACAAAAGAACCACACGTTCTTGAGCTGTCATGCTAACGGGAATCTTGGACAGATGTACAGAAGGACAGATGGCTGAAATCTTAGAAAATGGGTCTTGCGTTTCAGAATATGTACATACAATAACCATCTTTGTAGGACAAACAGGACGGAAGCTATTGAATAAAAATGATTTGACATTAATTTCACACTAGTTCTGGTTATGACCCTGGATCAATCCCAAAATCTAATCAGTCTAATCTAATCTAATCATCTTCTCGTTACAAAGGCCGCTGTTCACACCTGCCATCAGCATGTGTCCTGGGTGATCCGATTGTAAGTGGACAGGGATAAGTATAGGTGGAAACAGGTTCCAGTGTGTCTCAGAGGCTCATTGTCATGTGAACACACACACCACTTTTGGAGGTGGTCTCAGACACATATGATCTAACACATAACGTTTGTAATGTGAACACAAAAGCACCTTGATGTGTCCCAAACTGCAACAAAGGACCACCCAATCGACCGTTCCATTGCCCTCGCTGGGACATATATAGTCGTTACAAGATGAAACAGTAGAGTTCTCTACTGCTAGGCTGATGGATAAAGGTGATGCTATAATAGAAGATAATAAAGCAGCTGCTTTTCAGATTTTCTTTCGTCATCTCAAGTTTCGTTATCAGACCACGAATCGTTCAAAACAACCCAAACAGGTACGTGAGACAGGATTCACTGGACATTTCTGCCTGAAAAGATATGCAGTGTAAGACTGACATAATAAACGTGTGACACCCTTCGTCCAGCAGAAATAACGTATGAAATCCACATTCAAAATGCCACATGTAAACAGCTGTGTGTTTTGGCTGTCCAATTGAGATCAAATTGCTCAAGATGGATGTTACTACCAGGTGTGAACAGGGCCAATGATTATTCCATATAAATCCTACAAACATTCAACCACTCATTCGTGAGATATCGGATAACCTGAAGCATAATGCCTCCACCACCTAGTGGCGGAGGCATACAAATTCTGTGGGAATGATCTCTGGGAGAAACTCATCCCCGTCCTCATTTCATCCTTATTTCTGTCATCATGGTTACAGTTTAAGCATGTGAGATGCAACATATGTGTGTGGGACAACAGTAAACTGAGCCAATCAATCAGAAATTTCACACAGAGTGAGTCAGTTGTTATATAATAATGTTTCATTGACTACGTTTACATGGACAGCAGTAATCTAATTATTGACCTTACTCTGAGTAAGATAATAATGTGATTAAGGTGTTTAAATGAGTCGCTTTTAGAATACTCCTGTCATGTTCCCGTTTTACATGTTATAGAACATAATTAGATTAACAGCCCACGTCATTACATCACCGCGCCACGTCGTCTGATGTCCCTCCAGAATTTCACGTATCAACATACAGTTCGTCTTCGTTATGGTACCGTATACAGTTTTGGGTGTTTTTATTTAATTTTTTTACGAACGCTTTAAGTGCAGTTAATTATTTGTCATGCTATACGTGATAATAGACAACTGCTTGAAGCCGTGGGCTGCATCCCAAACTGCGTACTTAACGTCTATATAGTAGCCGAGATACATGTATTTCTCCTACTACAGGCCTATAGTAGGAAAGTATGCGGTTTGGGATGCAGCCGAACTCTCTTGTTCGCCGTAAAATGTTGAGAACTGCCGTGTGTGATTGTGTTCTGTCGCAAAATGCGGTGAAAACTCTCACACGACCTTCATAATGAGATTAAGGTGTTTACATGTCTGTAATACACGTCCATAATGCGACTAAAATAGGAGTACTCGACATGTTTTAATTCGAGTATGACCTTAATTAGATTAAGGTAAGTAAAGATTGCTGTTTACATGGTAGTTTCTTAATCAAAGTATGGTCTTAATCAGGTTAAGAGTGGATTATTGTTGTCCATGTAAACGCAGCTATTGTCTTTTCACTTTCTCTCTGTTTTTATTGGTGCTAAAGAATTTATTTGTTGTACGTGTAAATAACAAACTCTTTACCTCAAATATTCATTGCCAGTTTTGATTGGCGTGATTTTTGCATTCATTTGAATTTTAATGATGAGTGGACTACATCTTCTACACCTTTTTTGCCAATACTTAATGCTACTATTTTATTGGCAGGGGACATCACTCAGAAGGGTTATGAGAAGAAAAGAGCCAAACTCATTCGAGCCTACTTGCCCCATGCACCAGGTACTACACACTAATACTAACTCCCCTTCATTAGATTAAACCGTGCAGTATAGAGGATGATTAGCTTAAGGATTTGCAACTGTGATTTTGTCCTTTTGTACTTGCAGTAGGAGCAGAGTCTCGAGTCCCTGTGACTCCTTCATCATCTTCATTCTCATCTCGTTACCAACGACGACGCTCCACTGGCTCACGGGATGAGCGATATTGCTCAGGTAAGCTGTACACTCTCAGAAGATAGGATGCTAAACTTCCTTGTCACTGAGGTGGTACCTTTTATCTTTTGTACCTATAATTAGAGCTGCAACAACTAATCGATAATAATCGATTATGTTGTCAACGAATTTCATTATCGATTAGTTGGTCTGCGTGCGGCATGGGGGAGATTTACTCATTATGTTACTTCTGTTCAGAAAACACACTTCGGAGAGTAAATACTAAAGTTGTGTCCCAAATAACGTACTATACACTTACACTATGCACTACGAACTCTGCACTCTACCGTCTAGCGTGTGGATTTTAGAAAGGTATTATAAGTATAAGCCGGAAGTATAAGCCGCTTCCTAGTCGACGGCACATGACGTCATACACACGCTAGCATTAGCAGACACCCGAGTCACAGACAATGACTTTCTTCAGTTTACTGTTTGTCAACGTTACCTTTTATTCCCAACATGACCTCAGTCACCATCAGATGGAGGCGAAATCGTCACGTGACTGAGGAAGAAAGTCCTCTAAGGCAGGAGAGCATTATATTAAACAGTGATGCACGAGCACAAAGTTATGTTTATATCCAAAATGCTCCACTGTGTCTAAGGGGCAGGGGAAATTGGTGCAAGCTGCTTAAAAGGTTTAGTTTAATTTAAGTTTATTGTCATTATATGCTGTATTCGCGCGCTTGCAGTGTACATTCTGTCGTTTATTATAACCGAAGTGATCTGTTAGTAACGAGGCCGTTTTGCTTCTCACACGCTGTGTAGACGCACTGATACAGAGTGTAGAATGAGTAAGATCTGTAATGTCTAATTAAAACACTATGATCAAAAGTAAACACAAGTAAAATAATATTCCTAAAGGCAGTGAGTAACAGAAACCACAAGGTGCAGTGAAAGTGAGTTTTTATTATTAATTTAGGGCTATAGTTTAATTCAGTGCTTTTTGTGCATCCATAAAAATAATGCATAAGTACTATAAAATAAATTTTTATATATATATATATATATATATATATATATATATATATATATATGTATGTATGTATATATATATATGTATGTATATATATGTATATACAGTATCTCACAAAAGTGAGTACACCCCTCACATTTTTGTAAATATTTGATTATATCTTTTAATGTGACAGCACTGAAGAAATGACACTTTGCTACAATGTAAAGTAATGAGTGTACAGCTTGTGTAACAGTGTAAATTTACTGTCCCCTCAAAATAACTCAACACACAGCCATTAATGTCTAAACCACTGGCAACAAAAGTGAGTACACCCCTAAGTGAAAATGTCCAAATTGGGCCCAAACTGTCAATATTTTGTGTGGCCACCATTATTTTCCAGCACTGCCTTAACCCTCTTGGGCATGGAGTTCACCAGAGCTTAACAGGTTGCCACTGGAGTCCTCTTCCACTCCTCCATGATGACATCACGGAGCTGGTGGATGTTAGAGACCTTGTGCTCCTCCACCATCCGTTTGAGGATGCCCCACAGATGCTCAATAGGGTTTAGGCCTGGAGACATGCTTGGCCAGTCCATCACCTTCACCCTCAGCTTCTTTAGCAAGGCAGTGGTCATCTTGGAGGTGTGTTTGGGGTCGTTATCATGCTGGAATACTGCATACTGATCATGCTCTGCTTCAGTATGTCACAGTACATGTTGGGATTCATGGTTCCCTCAATGAATAGCCGTATGAGTGCTTCCAGTATTGCTGCAGAGGTTGAAGGGGTGGGGGGTCAGCCTGTCAGTGCTCAGACCATACGCCGCACACTGCATCAAATTGGTCTGCATGGCTGTCATCCCAGAAGGAAGCCTCTTCTAAAGATGATGCACAAGAAAGCTGGCATACAGTTTGCTGAAGACAAGTAGACTAAGGACATGGATTATGAGACCAAGATAATCTTATTTGGTTCAGATGGTGTCAAGCGTGTTTGGCGGCAACCAGGTGAGGAGTACAAAGACAAGTGTGTCTTGCCTACAGTCAAGCATGGTGGTGGGAGTGTCATGGTCTGGGGCTGCATGAGTGCTGCCAGCACTGGGGAGCTACAGTTCATTGAGGGAACCATGAATGCCAACATGTACTGTGACATAATGAAGCAGAGCATGATCCCCTCCCTTCGGTGACTTGGCCGCAGGCCAGTATTCCAGCATGATAACAACCCCAAACGCACCTCCAAGACGACCACTGCCTTGCTAAAGAAGCTGAGGGTGAAGGTGATGGTTTAAACCCTATTGAGCATCTGTGGGGCATCCTCAAATGGAAGGTGGAGGAGCACAAGGTCTCTAACATCCACCAACTCCGTGATGTCGTCATGGAGGAGTGGAAGAGGACTCCAGTGGCAACCTGTGAAGCTCTGGTGAACTCCATGCCCAAGAGGGTTAAGGCAGTGCTGGAAAATAATGGTGGCCACACAAAATATTGACAGTTTGGGCCCAATTTGGACATTTTCACTTAGGGGTGTACTCACTTTTGTTGCCAGTGGTTTAGACATTAATGGCTGTGTGTTGAGTTATTTTGAGGGGACAGTAAATTTACACTGTTACACAAGCTGTACACTCACTACTTTACATTGTAGCAAAGTGTCGTTTCTTCAGTGTTGTCACATTAAAAGATATAATCGAATATTTACAAAAATGTGAGGGGTGTACTCACTTTTGTGAGATACTGTGTGTGTATATGTATATATGTGTGTGTATATATATATATATATATATATATATATATATATATATATAGATAGATAGATAAAATATGTTTGTATTGTATATAAGTATTTATGCATTATTTTTATGGATGCACAAAAAGCATGGAATTAAACTACAGTCCTAAATTAATAATGTATATTCTGGTGTGTGTATTGGGTTCTTTTCTGTTTTGGACAAACAGTTGTATAAAGTTTTAGTCTGGAGTTTATATTTGTAACACTCCACAGTTTGTGTATTTTATTTTAAATAAACAAAAAAAAAGTACTGAAAGTCTGCCCCGCCCCATACAATTAATCGAAAAAATAATCGACCAACTAATCGATTATGAAAACCTACCTATAATATGTATCTTTTACCTGAAATCATGGATATAACGTACCTTTAAAAATGATTTAAGGTACATAATTAGACCTTTTAGAGTAAACATTTAAAGGTACGCTACATGCACTGTTCTATATTAATGATACATAATAAAGGTACTAAATATTTCCGTTTGAGGGTACTACCCCAGTGACCAGCAGTGGTACAGTTTAGTACTCGTGTTTGGTGCATTTGCAAACGTACACACACAAGTCCATCACACCCATATGTGGTTCTTCCACAAACTGTTACCATAAAGTTGGAAGAACACAATTGTATAGGACTGTAATTGTATGCTGTAGTTTTACAATTTCCCTTCACTGGAACTAAGAGGCCCAAACCTGTTCCAGCATGACAATGCCATGTACACAACGCGAGCTCCATGAAGATGTGGTTTACCAAAGTTGGAGTGAAAGAATTTTAGTGGCCTACACAGAGACCTGACCTAAACCCCAGTGAACACCTTTGGGATGAACTGGAATGCCGACTGCGTCCCAGGCCTCCTCACCCGACATCAGTGACTGATCTCACTAATGCTCTGGCTGAATGAGCTGATCCCCACAGCCATGCTCCAAAATCTAGTGGAAAGCCTTCCCAGAAGAGTGGAGGTTGTTATAACAGCAAAGCCTGACTATATCTGGAATGGGATGTTCAAAAATCACATAAGGGTGTGATGGTCAGGTGTCCACAAGCTTTTGGCCATATAGTGTATCTATGCTCACAGACACAAGACTGCACTGTAATAATGTAGTATTGCATTAATGCCTAATATTTATCGGTTTTTATTTTCTCTCTTTTAGATGTTCACTCTGAAGCAGTGCAGGCAGCATTGGAGCGTCAGTGTGAAAGAAAAATGGCCGTCCCCATGCCCTCTAAACGACACTCCCTTGTTGTCCAAACATCTATGGAGGCATACACACCCCCAGGTCACTATGATGTGGGTGTGTGCATGATTGTGTGTGTGGGTGCGTGCGTGCGTTATTACTGCCTATTCTAGCTGATAAACATCAGCCTTAAGAAAATCCCTTCTGCTCTTCTTGAAGACATACCAACAAACCAAAACTAATGTCGGTTGTCCCTCTGTTTATACCCGACACATAGAGAAAGACATGTATGCATGTACACAGTAACACAAACAAAAAGTCCTGACTGCCACAGGTCTGAGCCCCATTCTTCATATGTGTGTGTGTGTATGTATGTGTGTATATACAGTATCAGTAAGTATACAGTAAGTGAGTACACCCCTCAGATATTTGTAAATATTTGATTATATCTTTTCATGTGACAACACTGAAGAAATGACACTTTGCTACAATGTAAAGTAGTGAGTGTGCAGCTTGTATAACAGTGTAAATTTGCTGTCCCCTCAAAATAACTCAACACACAGCCATTAATGTCTAAACCACTGGCAACAAAAGTGAGTACACCCCTAAGTGAAATTGTCCAAATTGGGCCCAATTAGCCATTTTCCCTCTCCGGTGTCATGTGACTTGTTAGTGTTACAAGGTCTCAGGTGTGAATGGGGAGCAGGTGTGTTAAATTTGGTGTCATCGCTCTCACACTCCCTCATACTGGTCACTGGAAGTTCAACATGGCACCTCATGGCAAAGAACTCTCTGAAGATCTGAAAATTTGAAGAATTGTTGCTCTACATAAAGATGGCCTAGGCTATAAGAAGATTGCCAAGACACTGACACTGAGCTGCAGCATGGTGGCCAAGACCATACAGCGGTTTAACAGGACAGGTTCCACTCAGAACAGGCCTCGCCATGGTCGACCAAAGAAGTTGAGTGCATGTGAGCAGCATCATATCCAGAGGTTGTCTTTGGGAAATAGACGTATGAGTGATGCCAGCATTGCTGCAGAGGTTGAAGGGGTGGGGGGTCAGCCTGTCAGTGCTCAGACCATACGCCGCACACTGCATCAAATTGGTCTGCATGGCTGTCGTCCCAGAAAGAAGCCTCTTCTAAAGATGATGCACAAGAAAGCCTGCAAACAGTTTGCTGAAGACAAGCAGATTAAGGACATGGATTACTGGAACCATGTGCTGTGGTCCGATGAGACCAAGATAAACTTATTTGGTTCAGATGGTGTCAATCGTGTGTGGAGGCAACCAGGTGAGGAGTACAAAGACAAGTGTGTCTTGCCTACGGTCAAGCATGGTGGTGGGAGTGTCATGGTCTGGGGCTGCATGAGTGCTGCCGGCACTGGGGAGCTACAGTTCATTGAGGGAACCATGAATGCCAACATGTACTGTGACATACTGAAGCAGAGCATGATCAGTACGCAGTATTCCAGCATGATAACGACCCCAAACACACCTCCAAGATGACCACTGCCTTGCTAAAGAAGCTGAGGGTGAGGGTGATGGACCGGCCAAGCATGTCTCCAGACCTAAACCCTATTGAGCATCTGTGGGGCATCCTCAAACGGAAGGTGGAGGAGCACAAGGTCTCTAACATCCACCAGCTCCATGATGTCATCATGGAGGAGTGGAAGAGGACTCCAGTGGCAACCTGTGAAGCTCTGGTGAACTCCATGCCCAAGAGGTTTAAGGCAGTGCTGGAAAATAATGGTGGCCACACAAAATATTGACAGTTTGGGCCCAATTTGGACATTTTCACTTAGGGGTGTACTCACTTTTGTTGCCAGTGGTTTAGACATTAATGGCTGTGTGTTGAATTATTTTGAGGGGACAGCAAATTTACTCTGTTTCACAAGCTGTACACTCACTACTTTACATTGTAGCAAAGTGTAATTTCTTCAGTGTTGTCACATGAAAAGATATAATCAAATATTTACAAAAATGTGAGGGGTGTACTCACTTTTGTGAGATACTATATATATGTGTGTATGTGTGTGTGTGTATATATATATATATATATATATATATATATATATATATATATATATATATATATATATGTGTGTATGTGTGTGTGTGTGTGTGTGTGTGTATATATATATATATATATATATATATATATATATATATATATATATATATATATATATATATAATTTATACATACACTGCCCTCCACTACTATTGGCAATTGAGCTTTTGTTTAAAAAATTCTCAAAAATACTCTTCTCTCACGGATATCAAACAATTGTAAATAAAACAAAAAATATATATATATTTTAGATATTTTTTATCCCCAAAAAAATCTTTAAGTATAGGTGTGCAAAAATTATTGGCACCTATTTAGTCAATACTTTGTGCTATGTCCCTTTGCCAAGATAACAGCTCTGAGTCTTTTCCTATAATGCCTGATGAGGTTGGAGAATACATGGCAAGGGATCTGAGACCTTCCTCCATACAGAATCTCTTCAGAGCCTTCAAATTTCAAGGTCCATGCTGGTGGACTCTCCTCTTCAGTTCACCCCACAGGTTTTCTATGGGTTTCTAGTCAGAGGACTGGGATGGCTATGGCAGGACCTTGATTTTGTGGTCAGTAAACCATTTTTGTGTTGATTTTGATGTATGTTTTGGATCATTGTCCTGCTGGAACCAACCACAGCCCATTTTAAGCTTTATGGCAGAGTTTTCTTTTAATATCTGTTGATAGTACGTCCATGATGCCATGTATCCTAACAAAATGTCCAGGTCCTCTGGCAGAAAAACAGCCCCAAAACATTAGAGCCACCACCATATTTAACCATGGAAATGAGGTACTTTTCCATATGGCTACCTCTCTGTGTGCGCCAAAACCACCTCTGGTGTTTATTGCCAAAAAGATCTATTTTGGTTTCATCTGACCATAGAACCCAATCCCATTTGAAGGTCCAGTAGTGTCTAGCAAACTGAAGACACTTGAGTTTGTTTTTGGATGAGAGTAGAGGTTTTTTTCTTGAAACTTTCCAAACATCTTTGGTGATGTAGGTGACTTCGAATTGTAGTTTTGGCTTATTTATACTGTGTGTGTGTGTGTGTGTGTGTGTGTGTGTACAGTGGGGGAAATAAGTATTGAACAACATTTTTTTCAGTAAATATATTTCCAATAAGGATATTCACATGACATTTTCACCAGATATCAGTATTAATTCAAGAAATCCAGAAATATAAAGAATTCACAAAATTAAAGTCCATAAATAAAGTTATGTGTATTAAAGTGGAATGACACATGAAAAAAGTATTGAACAAGCTAAGAAAAAGCAGTTCTCCAAGGTAAGGCAAGGAACCAGTTGAAATCCATAAGTAATTATACCCCTATCTGTGCAAATTAATATCAGCTGTGTTTATAAACTGATGGTCTATAAAAAGGCTTTTTGTTACCAAGGTGTCACACAAGAAACCTCTCATGATGGGTAAAAGCAAAGAGCTCTCCCAAGACCTTCGCAACCTTATTGTTGTGAAACATATTGATGGAATCGGATACAGACGTCTTTCAAAACTTCTGAATCCTCCAGTAAGCACCATTGGGGCCATTATCTTCAAGTGGAAGCAACATCACTCCGTCATCAAGCGGCCACGCACAGGAGCTCCTCGCAAGATTTCTGATCAGGGAGTCAGAAGAATAGTCAGAAGAGTAGCCCAAGAGCAAAGGACCACTCGGAAAGAGCTCCAGAAACACTTGGAGGCAGCAGGTACCATCATCACAGAGAAAACAATAGGCAATGCACTCCACTGCTCACTCTCAACCCTCAAGACTCCATTACTAAAGAAAATGCATGTCGAAGCTCGTTTAAAGTTTGCTACAACTCATTTGGACATGCCTATGAAATACTGGGAGAGTGTAGTCCGGTCAGACGAGAGCAAAATTTAACTTTTTGGCTGTCATACTACACGCCATGTTTAGAGAAGAAATGGCACTGCACATCACCTTAAAAACACTATACCAACAGGGAAGTTTGGAGGTGGAAGCATCATGGTGTGGGGCTGTTTTTCATCACATGGTACTGGCAGACTTCATATAATTGAAGGAACGATGAATGGAGATTCTTGAGAAGAATCTGCTGCCATCCACCAGCATGATGAAGATGAGACATGGGTGGACCTTCCAGCAGGACAACGATCCAAAGCATACAGCAAAGGAAACTCTCAATTGGTTTCAGAGAAAAAAATCAAGGTGTCAGAATGGCCCAGTCAGTCACCTGACTCGAATGCAATTGAACAAGATTTAAAGACAATATGTTTAGAAGAATGGGTCAAAGTCACACCTGAATACTGCAGCTGATTAATTACTTCATACAGGAAGTGTCTTGAAGCTGTCATTACAAACAAGGTTTCTCCACTAAGTATTAAATACAATTCTGTTAGTACGTTCAATGCTTTTTTCTTGTGTCATTCCTCTTTTTACACTTAACTTCATTTATAAACTTTTTTTAAACTTATATAATATATAAAATATAATATGCATGCTGTGGTTGAAACTGGCTAGTTCACTGGTCTCTCTCTCTCACCCTGCTGGTAGACTCGTCATCATGCTCTGAGGGTGAAGGGTCCCTAGGAAGAGCCAGAGGTGCAGGAGTGGAGGCCTGGATCAACCGAGCACTTCGTGGCTCGTCTTCTTCAACCACATCTTCATCATCATCTCACAGCAATGGATCCGCTAACGCAGCACGTTTGGCAGAGAGTAATGCACACACCTACAACTGTAAGTACACATTCACACACACAGTCTCACATATTTTTGCATAGTACCATGAGCATACATGCACAGACATTTCTGTCAGTGATTCTCTCAGGGTTAGCATTAGCAGTTGTCTGTAGTTTAACTAGGTTATAAGAGTATTACAGATTGTTAGCAGCAGAGTGCATATGATGGACTCAGGATAGGAATCAGAACATCTACACACAACAAACAAATACAACTGTACTCTTTCCTATGTAATCATATACACGTGTGTACTCTTCTTTCTTTCTGCCTCCTCTCTTTCCCTTACCAAGTCGGCCAAGTTTCTCATCTGTCCCTCAAGAGGCGGGGCTTAAGGGAGATGGGTGTTTCATTAGAGAATGGTAACGTCGGTCAGCGCTCTTATGATTACCAGTCCGAACGTCCTTGGTCATCGCTGGACTCAGAGGGTCAGTATGCCATGTCTCATTTAAATACACCTGAACCTACTGGTACATAGCTAAGCAGCTAGTGATCTGCTTGTAAACAATTTGTCACAGATGGTAACGAGTCAGAAAAACCCTTTTTTATATTATTGAAATTTATTGAATTTAGAGTCGAAAAATTCCACTTTGGGTTTTTTAAGCAACGTGGCTGACTAAACCTTCACAACCTCTATTCATTCTAGTGTTTAAGTACTTTTCTGTTGAATGATGCATAAGCATTAACAGCAACCTTATACACTCTAGAAGTGTTCTAACACACAAAGTCTAGAAAGGATAAGAGTATGTTTGTTATAGGTATAGGTCTGAGATCTGTTGTGATGTTTTTGTCCTGTATACAGACAGTCATCCTGCACCTCCTGACATCACAAGCTGCATGTCAGACCCACCCCTCGTTACCATGGAGCGCCCACAGGTCGCCTTGCCAACCAAGCCTATGCCCAAATATGGTAATGCTGAGCTCATGGAGACAGGAGATGGTGAGTAAGGAATGAGTGTGCTTGTGTGCTGTAAAGCTGCCAAAGAACAGTTGCATGCATACTTGAATCAAATAATTAATTATTATTATGGCATGTCAACTAATAGTGGTGTATCAGGAATCTTCACAGCTAAATCATATCCTTAACAAATTGAAACTTTTGAAACCACTGTTAGTTTACCACAAGTGTTAAATATGTACTCTGTGCCTTTTTTCCCCAGAACATCAAGTTTGATTTTAGTTTCTAGGTAGAATCTTTATCTATATTTACACCCTTTCTCCCTAACATTATATAATCTTCATATAATAAAAAGTTTTGTATTTGTTCTGGATAGTTTTATATTTCTTTGCCTTTCACTTTCTAGCCTGTTGGTGGTTTGGTTAGAAGAGGGATGTGTCAGAGGAATTAAAATCATGGCTGTTCAGAAGCTTTCAAATATAATAAATTATATACACTCATTGTCCACTTCAATAGGAACACCTGTACACCTGTGCCCATGATAGCCTCAGATTCATGCTCTTGGCTGACAGGAGTGGAACCAGATGTGGTTTTCTTCTTTTCTAGCCTATCCACATCAAGGTTTTATGGTTTGTGCATGCTGAGATATTTTTCTGCTCATCACGGTTGTAAAGAGTTATTATGAGTTACTATATCCTTCTGACCTCTCTTATTAACAAGGCATTTCCAGTTGCTCACTCAGTGTTTATTGTTTTTCGCACCATTCTGTGTAAACACTAGAGACTGTTGTGTGTGAAAATCCCAAGAGATCAGCAGATTCTGATATATTCAAACCAGCCCATCTGATACCAATATCAATGCCACAATCAAAGTCACAGAGGTCACACTTTTTCCCCATTCTGATGTTTGATGTGAACATTAACTGAGGCTCTTGACCTGTATCTGATTGATTTCATGCATTATGCTGCTGCCACATGATTGGCTGATTGGATAACTACATAAATGAGAAGGTGTACAGGTGTTCCTATTAAAGTGGATGGCGAATGTAAGTGAAAACAAGAGAAACAATAAGAGACAACTCTAAACCGATCGGCTATGCTTTGAGATTAGTATACAGGCTCTAATATGAGAGAATGTGTATATTAATGTGTGAGTGTATATTTGTTTGAGTGTATGTTCATTTATGTACATGTCTGTGTTTAATTTGATGTGTAGGCGTGCCTGTGAGTAGTCGTGTGTCCTCGAAGATTCAGCAGCTTGTAAACACTCTGAAGAAGCCCAAGAGACGTCCACTGAGGGAGTACTTCATTGACGACTTTGAGGAACTGTTGGAAGGTACAGTCACAATGACTAAATAATTGTGTATGATGGTTATGTTTGGAACAGTTCAGGTTGGTGTCACAGGGAGACATTCAATTGGGTACTGTGGTCCCTCATAGTTTACCATTAAGTTGACCTTAAACGCCTAGATTTGTAGAAACAGAACATTAGCTGATATCAGTTGAAAAATGTTGCTAGGAAAATGATTAGAAGGAAACGGCTCAAGGGGCCCTAAGGAACTCTAGCACAAGGGGGAAATCCCAGGCTGGGCTTCATGGTGGATAGAAGCACTATACCTCTCTCAGAATGATTGTAATGCGTTTATGAGCCCCCGGAGAGATGCCAGCCATGGAGCTATGATGTGCTGCATGGACTCCACATGCGCTTGATGCTGTCTACCAGTCCCTGAAGAAACGTTGGTAGTTTGGGAACCAGGGAGTGCATCAGATCCGCAGACACAAGCAAAATCTTTTCTTTCCATTTGGAACAGTTTATCTGCAGAGGGAGGAAGCCACCAGGGTTTCCTCCCTAAGTAAAAGTAGCCATATTGGCACCACAAGCAGGGAGTATCTGACTTAGTGAATTCTGAGCAATGTTCAGTAGATGGTGGGGCCAGTTGAGGGCCATGTGTAGTAATGTGGCTGAGGATGTTGGAAGTGTCTGCCAGTATACTGATGCCTCTAGCCATTTTAGGAGATCAGGTTGTTTGCATAGATTTTGAAAACACCCATAGCACTAGAGACAGGCCAGAGCATAGAACATTGACCTGGAGTGCTTGCCCTTGTAATGCAAATCTCAAAAAGCACTGGTATTCAGGGACAATGGGAACATGGAAATAAGCATTACATAGATCCACAGACTTGAACTAGACTTGTGATTTCATACAGAAGTCCACGAAGGCCATGCATTATTTATTTTTTTATTTTTTTGTGATTTCAAGATAACAAAAGTTGTTTTCATGGCATCACAACTTATTTTTCTTGTAATCTTAGAAAAATGCCAAATGTGATCTCGAGAAAACAACGTTTGTTATCTGAGATCACAAGAAAAGAAAAAAAAGAAAATGCATGGGTTTTCTGGACTTCCATAGTTTCATGGCATAAATTTGACATACGGAAGGGGAGGGCTTTTCAGAAGAAGTTGAGAACCCTCAAGACTAGAATCAGGTAGAAACTACTGTCCTTTAGAATGAAAAATTATGTTGAGTAGAACTCTTTGTTCTGAACAGTGGGGCCTACCTTTTTAGCTGTCCCTTTTTTCCAAGAAGGAAAGAACATCTAGGGTCAGAGTGGCAATCTTTTCTTCTATTTATGAGGCACTGAGCCCCAAGAATGGAGCTTGTATTGTTGCAACACTGTCATCAAGACCCATTGATCTATTGAGCAGTGCTTTTGTATGTAAGTCACCCTACCACCTGCCATTCATAAGCATGCTCCTCTGGGCCCTTTAGTGCTGCTTAGGGGTGCCCCACAGGTTAAATGGGAGGTACCTGTTTGGGGCCTGAGGTTGTGACTCCCGGTCTAGGGGTTTGTGGCCAGTGAATCATAAGACCAAGTTCCAGTGATGTAAAGGTGCCACGTAACCATTCATTTGGCCATGCTGGTTTTATGATCCTGAAACCTGCACTCTCCTTTCTATGGCTTCTGTAGTAGCAGGTCCAAAGAGCATTCCTGGCAGTGCAGATTTCACAGTGTGAGGCATACCTGATGCAGTATCATATGCTCTTACCAGCATGTCCTCATTGTATCTACATTCAGTACTAGTGCACACCTAGGCATAGAGCATTGTTGAGACCACCAGTGATGGAATGCAGGTATGCACAGGTGGTATGTATTACTTGTATGCTCTGATCCCAACTTGTTTTTGGACACTATTAAGGCCCAAAATTGAAAATGGCATTGGGGAGGAGCCTGACTCCAGCTTAAGTGCCGTGTGTTAGTGGATTTAGGTTGTTAGTAGGCTCTGCAGCAGTGAGGGCAGTTTGGCAGTTCTAGCCAGTTGGTACATAACAGTGGACTATAGAGAAAAAAAAAAATCTGAACCCACGATGCCAGTGGCAGCCCCACTAAACCACTCTAGCATCACGTACAGTGGGGGAAATACAGTTGCGGTCAGAAGTTTGCATACCCCTTGCAGAATCTGCTAAATCTTAATACTGTTAACAAATTAAGAAGGATCATAAAAATCCCATGTTGTTTTTTATTTCGTACTGTCCTGAATAAGCTATTTAACATAACAGATGTTTACATATAGTCCACAAGACAAGATAATAGCTGAATTTATTACAATTACCCTGTTCAAAAGTTTACACATACTTGATTCTTAATACTGTGTGTCGTAACCTGGATTATCAATGGCTGTTTTTATGTTTTGTGAGAGTTGTTCATGAGTCCCTTGTTTGTCCTGAGCAGTTAAACTGCCTACTGTTCTTCAGAAAAATCCTCCAGGTCCTGCACATTCTTTGCTTTTCCAGCATATTCTGCATATTTGACCCCTTTCCAACAGTGGCTACATGATGTTGAGATCCGTCTTTTCACACTGAGGATAAATGAGGGACTCGTACACAACTATTACATAAGCTACAATCATTCACTGATGCTCAAGAAGGTAACATGATACATTAAGAGCCAGGAGGATGTAAACTTTTGAACAGGATGATTGGTGTAAATTGTTATTATTTGGTCTTCTAGGAGACATGTGAATACATTATTTAGCTTCTGAAGGGCAGTACTAAATGAAGTAAATAAGATCTTTAAACAAAATAATTAACTAACTAAATTTCAGTTAGCGTGTTCAATACTTTTTTCCTTTGTCATTCCTCCTTATTACACATAACTTCATTTATGGACTTTAATGTTTGGATTTCTTTATATGTGTGGATTTCTTGAATTAATACCAAAGTCTGGTGAAAAGTTCATGTGAATAGCTTCATTGGAAATATATTTACTGAAAATAAAATGTTGACGCATTCAATACTTATTTCCCCCACTGTATGTACAGGCTGGCTGGTCAGCTAGATGGTGGTGGATGTGAGTGCTTGAAGGAGATGGTGCAGAGGGAAGAATGAGTGGTGAGTGCTGCCATTGAGCAGCAACAGGAACAGTATTAGCATACTTATTTAACAGCACACTGAGTCAATATAACAAGTCTATCACTAAATCAACTTAATGCTGGTGGGCACCATGGAGTTCCTCAGTATTATAGAGAAAGGGTGCTAGAATATAAGAAAAATGCACTCACCACGACAGAAGAGAATGTACACGTGGTGTACACATGGTCCTGTACAAGACGAGAAGAAGAAAAAGGTGGCTGTATGACAGTGGTATTTACTGCAAATACTGCAACATGCATCACTTTGTGATTTTGTTGGATGGTCTCAGCATGTGTGTGTGAATGCGTTCAAGTGATTCTCACCACCCTGGTGGTAAGAAGGGGTAAAATGGAACTCTGTGCACGTACTATTTCAGGATTTGTGAACCTAAGAATAAGAAATATGGCTGCACCGATCATAACAGTAGATGATGGTATCGCCAAATGCACACTGATAAATGTGTGTATATTGGGTGATATAAACCTATTTTCCAATACAGTTAGTCAGTTTATCGCGTATGGAAACTGTAGATTTATTTGACACTGTTATAGAAAGGAGCATTGCCACCTCACAGCTCCATACCCCCCATTTCAATTCTGACCTCATTTTACTCTTTGTGTAGAGCTCTTGTGCATGTTCTCCCATTTTTGGTTTCTGAACCCCCCCCCCCCCCCCCCTCCAGAAATAGTCATTTCAGAAACTAATATTTTACTGTTATAAAAAAAACACGGATTTTCAATAACATTTCAATAGCAATAACTTTGATTAGGTCCATAGATAGCCCAAAAACAAACAAACATGCAACAAACAATAGGTAATGTTGCAATATGGGATTAATTGTGCAGAGCTTTCACTTTGAGGTTAAGTTTCAACCTGAGCAGCATAAAACTTCTTCTGTCTGTGTGTCTGTCTGTGTGTCTGTCTGTGTGTCTGTCTGTGTGTCTGTCTGTGTGTCTGTCTGTGTGTCTGTCTGTGTGTGTGTGTGTGTGTGTGTGTGTGTGTGTGGACTCATCCAGTGCAAGAGAAAAAAAATCTGCGATGTTATATCCGTGTTCTTTTCCCGCTGTATCTCGCGTGCCATCATGACAGCACGGTCATGCACAGTTCGTTCTAACAGGGGCCCGTCTTTTATTTTCTGAAACATTTTCTCCTTCTTTGGGAAATCGTCAAACAATTCAGTTGCCAAACTCAACATGCATGACTTTACATACCCTCCATCAGTAAAAGGTTTTCCTTATCTTACAATCTCCAATGAGCATTCAGCGTTCAGGCTTCCAGTTGTCCCTGTCCAAGCTTATGGCTGCTGCTGTCCGACTTGCAGTTTACGTTGGAGCTCCGTGCGCGCCTTGCTTCGGCTTTCGCCCAATGGGTACTTTGCTGAAAAAGCAAACTGTCTCTTAACTGTTGATTTTTTATTTTTTTAAACGAGGCAATACGTTCTGTGCGAATCAGACACTGCAGAGCACCAGGGCTTTCAATAAAAGCATGTTTCAGTCCAGCCACTTTGAAATGCTCCACTGAATTTCAATGCTCCTTTGAATGCTTTCTTTTCACCATCTCCACAAACTAGCTAGGTAGCTGCTTGAGTCTGAGCATGAGAAGTTACCATAGAAACGCAAGTGGTTTGCCGTTGCTTGGTGTCGTGACATGTGCGCACAGCGCTGCATATGTGCACTGGCTGGAACAACTGATTTTGATTTACTTCAGTAGGCTGTACAACAAAGGGATTGTAATTGACTGCATTTTCTGCAGGAAACTGACCTCTAGTGATGTGTCTAAGTTTTTAACGATGATATGTTGGTGAAGGGTGGGACACTTGGCGAGCCACATGATTTTCCTGACCACTACAATAGGTGTACTGGTTATGCCACTCTGCTCTATATGTGAAGGAGTGTGTGAATGCATGTGTGCATTGTGCCCTGCGATGGACTGGTGTCCCATCCAAGGTGTATTCCTGCCTCATGTTGTGTCCCCAGGATAGGTTCCGGATCCACCACGACCCTTTGGCACCATTTATTTAATGAATACATATTCATCCACAGTCACTAGTTTTTTGAGATGCATTATATTCGTTGTGCTGGACTGTTTTGCAGCAGATTTCTGTTTTATATGTGAATATGTACAATTTCGAGATGTATAATATTACTAGTGTGTTAATGTTCTGTAAACGTTGTCGATTCAAGATTTTATTTGTCACATACACAGTTATATAGAGTATATAACTTGCACTGAAATGAAAAGTAGTAATGGAACGTTGATTTTTCTCCTGCAGTCCGGCAGCCTGATCCTTCCTTACCACATCCAGAAGGGGCAGAATCGAAAATATCCCAAGGGGAGGAACTGGGAAGACTTAAGAATTGCCCCGCCTCTCTAGAGGCAGCCCTACAGCGCTGGGGTGCCATTGCACCCAAAGCACCATGTCTGACCATCACACACGCTGGTGCTAAACAAACTTACACACTCACATATGGTACGAACACAAACGCATGCACAAAATTACTATGCACAAAATATTTAAACATTTTCATATGCCATTTTAATCCAGCACACATCTAGAGGAAGAATTTAGGAATGATTTACATGATGAAACAAGTGTGCAATGATAAGAGCAGGCTGGATGTTAAGACCTTTTTTCACTCTCCCAGTGTCATTTATAAAAGTGGTCATTTTAATTTCACACGCATTCAAGTGTCCACCTCTCTGTTAACGTGTTTTCACCTCTGAGTTTGAGGCTGTTTTGGTTCAGGGTGCCATATTGTGTTTATAAAGGAATGCATTATGCGCCCAGAGTTCTTTAATTTATTTTTGTAGCTTATGCTTATTTTTTGATGCATTTTACATGATATTTATGGATTCAAAGGCAAGCGATCACATCCTAAGTTTATTGAAAGACATTTTCTTTATGCTAGAAGACCCTTGATGTACACAAAAGTCACTCATTCCCCGACCCCACCCTCCATTCAAAAACCGGCGCTCAACCACGTCCCCACTGAGACAAAGAGATCTCTGCGTCTGCTCTGTTCAGTGAGTGGCTGAGAGCTGGAGCAGGACAGCCCGGTGATAAACAGCAGCTGATATAGACGTGAATGTAAAAAGAAGCAAGCACAGGTGTCCCACTGATTGTTAAATCAATGTCATGGCTAACGAGATGCACCCTTTTGTCCCAATTTACATAATTCATATGTGAATGATTTTAAAATGCAAGACGAATGGAATGCAACATGTTTTACATGTAAAATAGTCCACGTTATTACAGCCTAGTTCTCTTGTTCAAAGTAGTTCTAGTGTTCAGAAAAATTTTTGATAATTCATGTTGCATACCTGTCCGTTATAGAGTTTTATAAAAGTCATAAATGTTATAAAAAAATCATAAACGATATGAAAAGTAATTTAAGTACAAAACACAAAAGCAAAAATATCTATCTATCTATCAAAAACAGATTTTATAGGTAGATAGATAGATAGATAGATAGATAGATAGCCAGATGGATAGATATTAATATAGAATACATAATCATTATACCTGGTCTTCTCCAATATATGGGGGGGGGGGGGTTGTGCCACATGTGGCAGTTGTGCCACATGATAGGTCAGGCTTGGGGTGGGGCTTTAGTTGCAAAAGGTTGTACTGATCAGTACGTACTGTATCAACAGCCGAGCGGTAGGGGTACTGAATCGTACTGTTACAGTACCTTGGACGCAGGGATTGTTTGTTTAATAATTAATACAATCACCAAAATTGAGAACTACCAGAATCCCCCACCGAAAACCACGCCCCTTCTCAGGCAAACCAAACAACTGTTTACCAGCTACACTCAGCTGTTGCTCATTTCCCTTCTCAGCTTCCTGTATGAATGTCACTCAATTTGTAACTTACATTGATATACAGGACTATTTGTTAAGATATAAGAACGAGATGATTAAATCTGCTCCACCATAGTAGGTGCACTTACCCAGACTGCCATGAAAAGGGCATTAATCCTCTGGACTGGATATAAAGCCCGAACAACCAAAAGAAGTGGAAGAACTCAAATTGCTAAGCCTTGTTTGCTTTCTAGCCTTCTTTACTAAGCCCATCTTGTCTGTAGTGACATGCCAGTTACAAAGCCAGTCACCTAAAAACATGACACGAGGCAGTGAGACGGTGAATAACCAGTACATGTGTGCTGATTCTGTCTCCCCATGTTTGTGTTAACATGTGTATCATATTATATCTTTGTAGATGCAACTACAGATTGCACAATCATGACTTCCACCCTTGGTAGTGAGCGTTAATAGTGTGTGGGAAGGCTAGTAAAATATGAAGGTTTATGTGTCAGATGTTTATAAGAGTTTTCCCTGAGAAATCTAAAATCGAGTTTAAATCTCGGCAACAGGAAGAAATTATTGTAGGTAAACGAATAAACAACACAAATCTAAAACAATAAAGTTTATGATGAGTGATATTTTGAACGCTATGCTTTTATGCAATAAGAACGTAGTGCTAATGTCTGTCCTGTTTGTAGCAGTACTAAACTATAGGCTCAGCAAAATATACAAATCAGACTCAAATATTAAATCTTAAAATCTAATTAGGAAATGAAGTCCACTGAGCACACTCAAAAGACAACTGTGATATCTTGACGAATCAATAAACTTTCCAGTCTCTATTTTACGTTACCACGTTTTACTTTTAGACTTATTACAGTTCTTTCCGAACATGTCGCACAGGTGAAATGCCCCCTCTTGGCACACAGATGCAGTACTGTCTGAGCAGCAGTTACTGTAGAGAGCACATGATTTTCTGGGGATTTTTATTCACTCCTACTAACTCCCTCTTGCTGTAAAAGTAGTTACTTGATGAGGGTAATGTAGAATAAATTCATAACACTGAATGTATATGTTTAGGTAAGCTGTGGTCCAGGAGTATGAAGGTGGCCTATTACATCCTCCACAAACTTGGAACCAAGCAAGAACCCATCGTCCGGCCGGGAGATCGAGTAAGTCTAACCTTAAATCACTTACTGTTACTCATACAGAATGATAAGCATACCCCAAACAACACAAAATAACAGTTATTATTGTCCCAAGTGCCATTCGGAAGCTGAATGTTTGGTTACAAGGTAAAAAGGGAGGGTGACGAGACTGTAATTCTCTTTCTTTACTTGTTTTTGTGTGTGTGTGTGTGTGTGTGTGTGTGTGTGTGTGTGTGTGTTAGGTGGCATTAGTTTACCCCAATAATGACCCTGTGGCATTTTTGGTGGCATTTTATGGCTGTCTGCTAGCTGAAGTTGTCCCGGTACCCATTGAAGTGCCACTTAGCAAAAAGGTAACACCTACTGTGAAAGTAAAAAAAAAAGCTAAATCAAAGATACTGTATAAAGCTGGTTATCTTATAAAATGTGATTGTTGTATAATGTGATCTGATTGAGAAATGTAAATTAATGCCTGCGTCTGATTTCCTGTTTTATAAATACAATCTGTTTCTGTTAGCTGTACATGACTTTCACACTCTCTTCTGGTTTTTTTTCTCCTCATATTTTTTTGGTGCTTTTCCTCCCAAAGGATGCTGGGAGTCAACAGATTGGCTTCCTACTGGGCAGCTGCGGGGTTGCCGTGGCACTGACCAGTGATGCGTGCCACAAAGGCCTTCCCAAGAGCCTCAGTGGTGACATTGTGCAATTCAAAGGTTGGCGACTCCATCAGTGTGATTCAGGCATCATAATATTATCTGTCACTTAAAGTGCTCTCTTTATTTATGAACAGACCAGACTTTTCTGTTTCCTGTAAACACTTGATTTGTTTCTCGCCGTATTGTTCTAGTGCTATATCGATATACAGAGCTGCACTTCAATCATCATTAGAACGCTCACTGGTTTTCCACCAGTTTGAACTTGTGCTTATGATGCATGTTTGCACTCTTGCTTTTTCTCCTTATGTGATCAGGCTGGCCAAAGTTGTTGTGGGTTGTGACGGAGTCAAAGCATTTATCAAAACCTCCCAGAGAGTGGTATCCTCTAATTAAAGATGCTAACAATGACACAGCATATATTGAGGTTTTCACTGTTTTTATTTTTTATGTATTTTATATTAAATCCAAACGATTTGCGTCATTTTAAATATTAATAATTCTGATTTTTTTTTTTGTCAGTATAAAACTTGCAAAGATGGAAGTGTTCTGGGAGTGACTGTAACGAGAATGGCCATGCTGACACACTGCCAAACACTCACACACACCTGTGGATACAGTGAAGGTAAGACTTGTACATGCTCACACAGCCACTCGCACTCGATTATACACAGTGAGAGAAATGGACCGTTTTCTTACACTCTTGTTTACATAGGAAAATATTTATATGAAAAACAAAAGTTATTTTGTGTGCGTGTGTGTGTGTGTTTCAGCTGAGACTCTTGTGAATGTGTTGGATTTCAAGAAGGACGTTGGACTGTGGCATGGCGTTTTAACGGTGATTATTTTACTCCACAGTTATAAATCTGTCATACTGTGTATATTATTTTGTATACCTTTTGGACACTCTATCTTGCTGTCCATGTTCCAGAGTGTTCTCAACATGCTCCACACTGTGAGTGTTCCATATGCTCTCATGAAGGTGAATCCATTGTCCTGGGTCCAGAAAGTCTGTCAGTATAAAGGTACAAAACGCTTTGTTCCCCCAGAATATTATGGGTTATGTGTTATACTTTTATAACATTTCAGTACTGATATTTTATTGTCATTGCTGTTTTCTTCCTCTTTTTACCATATTGTGTGTGTGTGTGTGTGTGTGTGTGTGTGTGTAGCTAAAGTGGTGTGTGTGAAGAGTAGGGATCTTCACTGGGCTCTGATAGCACACAGAGATCAGGGTGACATCAACCTGAGCTCTCTCCGTATGCTGCTAGTTGCTGATGGAGCAAATCCATGTGAGTGTGTGTGTGTGAGGGTGGTGTGTTCATTCAGAAATATCTCATCTTGTAACATTCATACCTTTTAAATATACTGATCTGTAACATCCATCTGTCTCCTTTTTTCACTCTTCCTCTTTTTTGGGGGGTCTTGTTCTCAGGGTCAATCTCATCATGTGATGCATTCCTGAACGTGTTTCAGAGTTTGGGATTGAGGTCAGAGGTCATCTGTCCATGTGCCAGCTCACCAGAAGCTCTTACCGTAGCTGTGAGGAGGTAAACCAGCTTTCTCCAATGCACTGCTATAGCTGTGAGAAGACGTGTGTGTTATGTTTACACTGGGGCACTGGAGGCTGTGGGGGGAAAATGGGTCATCAGTTGTGATGTGTGGTATATGTTGTGTGTTTGACCTGCAGGCCGAGTGACAGCAGCTCTAAGCCTGTAGGCCGAGGCGTCCTCAGTATGATGGGACTGAGTCACGGCGCCATCCGGGTCGACACAGGAGAAAAGCTGTCCATCCTCACACTGCAGGATGTTGGTACTCCCATGCCAGGAGGTAGGCAAAGTGTGGGCAAGAATTCACAGTTATCACAAAATCACTTAATTAACAGGAAAAATAGGTTTGGGTTAAATCTGTATTGGGGCTTTTGTATGCCTTTTTTTCCCCCCACAGAAATCTTGTGCAGATCTACATTTGTTCAGTTTAAACAAATCCTCTTTGTCTGTCTCTGTCTCAGCCCTGATGTGTGTGGTGAAGCTGGAAGGTGTTCCCCAGTTGTGTAAAACAGATGAGATTGGAGAGATCTGTGTGTCATCCATTGCCACAGGAACATCCTATTATGGTCTTACAGGCATGAGCAAAAACACTTTTGAGGTAGGAAACTTCAGCCACTTTTCTTTACCAAAGGCAATAAATACAACCCGGAGTTTTCACCGAAGTGCTTTATAACGTTCATTAATGAAGCGATTTTCAGGTTTCAGGTTTATTTAAATAAATTCTTTAATTTGACATGTATTGTGTAACTAGAGCACACTACCAAGTATCTTTCTTAAAAATAATAAAATATATATTTTTCTTAATTTCACCATAATATCGTTTCAATAATCTTTAGAGTGATGCATTATTACACTTCTTTAGAAATTATTTTTCTTATTACTGTAAAAAGTACAATTTAGTCAAATAGCCATTTATATGTTGTTCAGTACGAATGCCATGTAACGTGCTACTTAATACTTTTAAAATCTAAAAGTGTGCTAAAATGTTTCCTTCTCTCCCTCCTTCTCTGTTGTAGGTGTGGCCTGTGTCCAGCACTGGTGTGTTAGTGAGTGAGTGTGTGTTTGTTCGCTCAGGGCTTTTGGGATTTGTAGGCCCAGGTGGAGCCATCTTTGTTGCTGGAAAGATGGACGGATTAATGCAGGTTGGCGGCCGGAGACATAACGGTGATGACATTGTTGCTACAGCGCTTGCTGTTGAACCCATGAAGTTTGTGTACAGAGGAAGGTGTGTGTGTTTTTGTTTGGTTTGATTAAAATATTAAATTCTGTAATTCTCTTCCGGGTTTGCAGAGTACAGGTATATTACTGTTTAGATGTTTTTTGTTAAAGATATCAAAGTATATTGCCTCAAGTATCACATATTCCGCTGAGTCTTGAAACTTGCCTGTTAATATGATTTAAAATAAAGCAGTCACACCACCGGATCATCTTAAAACATACCATAACTTTAGAAAATTATGAAACGTTTCAACCCCAGTGCACAAATTGTATGTGCTGTAATGTGTGTGTGGTTTTATGCATCTCTAGGATAGCGGTGTTCTCCATTACTGTGCTTCATGATGAGAGGATTGTGGTGGTGGCAGAGCAGAGACCAGATTCTACTGAAGAGGAGAGCTTTCAGTGGATGAGCAGAGTACTGCAGGTACATTTGAGCCATTCTAGAATTATTGTATGCATACACCAGTATGTTTTTCAGTCGTATTATCTTGATACATGATCATATTGTTATTATAGTTTGTGTGTATGTGTGTCTAGGCTATAGATAGTATCCATCAGGTTGGTGTGTATTGCCTGGCGCTGGTTCCGTCGAATACCCTGCCCAAAACTCCTCTTGGAGGAATCCACCTCTCTGAGACAAAGCAGCTGTTCCAGGATGGAGCGCTGCACCCCTGCAACGTCCTTATGTGCCCTCATTCTTGTGTCACCAATCTGCCCAAACCCAGACAGAAACAACCTGGTAGAACAATTATAATAATAATAAATAATAATTCTGTGTGCGTGCTTGCGCGCGCGTGTGTGTGCGCGTGTGTGTGCGCGTGTGTGTGCGCGTGTGTGCGCGTGTGTGCGCGTGTGTGCGCGTGTGTGCGCGTGTGTGCGCGTGTGTGTGTGTGTGTGTGTGTGTGTGTGTGTGTGTGTGTGTGTGTGGATATACCAATCAGCCATAACATTAAAACCACTGACGGGTGAAGTGAATAACATTTGATTATCTTGTTAAAATGGCACCTGTCAAGGGTGGGATATATTAGGCAGCAAGTGATCAGTTCTCAGTCTGTTCTCAAAGTTGATGTGTTGGAAGCAGGAAAAATGTAAGGATCTGAGCGACTTTGACCAAATTGTGATTGCTAGACGGTCAGAGCATCTCCAAAACGGCAAGTCTTGTGTGGTGTTCCCGGGATGCAGTGGTTAGTACCCACCAAAAGTGGTCTAAGGAAGGACAACCGGTGAACTGGCAAAGGGTCATGGGCACCCAAGGCTCATGTGGGGAGCAAAGGCTAGTCCGGCTGGTCCAATCCCACAGAAGAGCTACTGCAGCACAAATTGCTGAAAAAGTTAATGCTGGCTATGATAGCGATTGCTGCGAGGCTGTGTAGCTGCAGAACAGTCAGAGTGCCCATGCTGACCCTGTCCACTGCTGAAAGCGCCTACGATGGGCACATGAGTATCAGAACTGGACCATGGAGCAGTGGAAGAATTTGGCCTGGTCTGATGAATCACATTTTCTTTTACATCATGTGGATGGCCGAGTGCGTGCGTCACTTACCTGGGGAAGAGATGGCACCAGGATGCATTATGGGAAGAAGGCAAGCCGGAGAAACTAGTGTGATGCTCTGGGTAATGTTCTGCCTTGGGTCCTGGCATTCATGTGGATGTTACTTTGTCACGTACCACCTACCTAAACATTGCTGCAGGCCAAGTACACCACTTCATGGCAATGGTGTTCCCTAATAGCAGTGGCCTCTTTCAGCAGGATAATGTGCACGGCCACACTGCAAAACATTGTTCAGGAATGGTTTGAGGAACACTGCAAGACTTCAACGTCTAGGACTTGGCCTCCAAATTCCCCAGATCTCAATCCGATCAAGTGTCTGTGGGATGTGCTGGACAAACAAGCAAACAAACAAACAAGTCCAATCTATGGAGGCCCCACCTCACAGCTTACAGGACTTAAAGGATCTGCTGCTAACATCTTGTGCCAGGTACCACACCTTCAGAGGTCTTGTGGAGTTCATGCCGGGTCAAAGCTGTTTTGGTGACTCAAGGGGGACCTACACAATATTAAGCTGGTGGTTTTAATGGTGTGTGTGTGTGTGTGTGTGTGTGTGTGTGTGTGTGTACACAGGATGTCCCAAAATTCTCCATACATAGGGGACTATGTATGCCAGCACCACGCCAGTGGTTGTTCGTGGATGTCCACTTCTCAGTTGGTCCGCTACACTTGATGTGATGTGCTTGCTGTGTTTCCTGTCCAACGTATGGAGACTTTTGGGACACCCTGTGTGTGTGTGTGTATGTATGTATGTATGTATGTATGTATGTATGTATAGCACGTACAGATGAAATGTGGGCAGATGAATGTTGGTTTCCTGAACCAGCAGCAATACCTTGTTGATTAAAAAGTGGTATAGAAAAGGATTATGATGCAAACGTGTGTGTGTGTTTTGCAGAGGTTGGCCCTGCCTCTGTTATGGTGGGGAACCTGGTGGCAGGAAAGCGGATGGCGCAGGCCAGCGGGCGAGACCTCAGTCAGGAAGACAATGATCAGGTTTGTATGCATGTGCATATCTGTGTCTAAATTTGTCTTAATGTGCTTGAATGTTTTATCAGGAGTGAATTTCTGAAAGATGTGTGAATCCCAACTGTTAGTGTTTGAGAGAAGAGTTCTTAATGGAATTAATGCTAACAATCTGTAGTTAAATTGTGTCAAGTATAAAAATTTATGATGGTGAATAAAGACACGTATAAGTGTTGCTAAAAAATAGAATGTTTCATATAAATAACAGTGTCAAATATAATCGCCCATTTTATTAGGAATACCTGTACTCCTGCTCACTCATGCAATTTTCCAAACAGCCAGTTATGTTGCAGCATTGCAGGTTCAGTTAATGTTCACATCAAACATCAGAATGGGGAGAAATTGTGATCTTAATGCCTTGATCATGCTTGTTGGTGCCATGGTTACAGGTTTTTTTTTTAGTGTTTTAGAAACTGCTGATCTCCTGGGATTATCATGCACATCAGTCTCTAGAGTTCATACAGAGTGATGCAAAAAAACCCAAAAAATATCCAATAAGCAGCAGTTCTGCGTGTGGGAATGCCATGTATGTTGATGAAAGAGGTCAGAGAAGAATGGCCAGACAATTTTGAGCTGACAGTAATGTTATGGTAACTCAAATAATCACTATTGACAACCATGGTAAGCAGAAGAGCATCTCAGAACACACAACACATTAAATCTTGAGTCTGGATGGGCTACAACAGCAGAAAACCATATCGGGTTCCACGTCTGTCAGCCAAGAACAGGAAACAAATAGGAAAATAGTGGGCACAGGCTCAATGAAAATGGACAGTTGAAGATTTGCCTGGTCTGATGAATGCAGATTCATCAGATGGTAGGATTTGGCATCAACATATACGCATGGATCCAATCTGCCTTGTGTTGTGCCACAATCTGCCAGTTTAGGCTGGTGGTGGTAGTGTAATGGTGTTGGGGAATGTTGTCTTGACACTCACTGGGCCCCTTATTACCAACCAAGCATTGTTTGGCCTTGCCATGTCACAGCCTGTCTGAGTATTGTTGCTGACCACATGCATCCTTTTATTGCAACAATTTACCTTAATCTTATAATGACTACTTCCTAGCATTATAATACGCCATATCATAAAGCACAAGTCATCTCAGTCTGGTTCCATGAATTTAACATTGAGTTAATTGTACTTCAATATTTTCCCCATCTGAATCCAATTAGAGCATGTTTGAGATGTGATAGAATGGGAAATTCACAGCATGAATGTGTTAGCTGACAAATCTGCAGCAATTATGTGATGCAATCATATCAGTCAATGCGTAACAGAATTTCAAAGGAATTTCCCACTCTTTCTGGAATCCATAAGAATTCAGGCTATTTTGAAAGAACAGGGGTCCTCCCCAGTATTAGTATGTATGTTCTATGTGTTAAACAACATAGCACATATTGTATCAGACCACCCAAATTTTAGGTAAGCAAAAATATTGGAATATGTAACTGACAGGTGTTTCTTGTTGCCCATGTGTATCCTGTTAGATTGATTGTTTAAACAATAAATAGCTCTGAACATCTACTCTTGGTATTAGCCTTCAGTTTCACCTGTGAAGGCTGCATTGTTGTTAAAAAGGATAAGCCACCACGAAGATCAGGGAGCTGTCTATGTGCGAAAAGCAAGCCAATTTGAACCAAAGAAAAGCATGAAAATCAATCAGAGGCATTTCACTGGGCATAGCCAGGACAACAATTTGGAATGTCCCGAAAAATAACAAAACCACTGGTATACTGAGCAACACCGAACAGATCAGCCAAGGAAAACAACAGCAGCTGATGACAGAAACATAGACAGTGACATCATCAACAGCCTCCACAGGACAGGGGTGGAAGTATCACAATCCACCGTTCGAAGAAGTCTTCGAGAGCAGAAATATAGAGGCCATACCAAAAGACGCAAACCACTCATCAGCAGTAAGAATCAGAACGCCAGATTGGAATTTGCAAAGAAATACAGAGATGAGTCACAAAGTTGTGGAACCAAGATTAACCTCTACCAAAGTGATGGAAAGGCCAACGTGTGGAGAAAGAACGGCTCTACTCATGATCCAAAACATATTCGCTCATCTGTGAAACATGGTGGAGGTAGTGTCATGGCTTGGGCTTGCAAGACTACCTCTGGAACAGAGAAATGCATCCAAATTCATTGGGATGAACTATCATGCAGCAAGACAATGATCCTCACACTGTTAACTCAACAAAGGACTTCATCAGGGGTAAAAGTGGAAGGTTTTAGACTGGCCAAGTCAATCACCAGATCTTAACCCAATGGAGCGGCAGTTCACCTCCTGAAGAGGAGACTAAAGGGAGAAACGCCCTAAAACACACAAAAACTGAAAGACTGGAAAAAGCATCACAAAAGAAGAAACCAACAGTTTGGTGATGTCACTGAGTCATAGGCTTGATGCAGTTATTGCAAACAAGGGATGTGACAACCAATTATCAAGTGTTATTTACTTTTAGACTTATCTGTTCTTATACTTTTGTTCACCTAAAAATTGGATGGTCTGATACAAAAGGTTCTATGTTTTTTGTTGTTTAACTCCTCTGGGTGTAAATACTAGTAAATAAAGGCTGAAATCTTAAGCTCTCATCTCGTATCCATCTTTTGACTTCAAACTCAATTGTCTGTGGAGTATAACACAAACAATGAATTGGCCTTACTGTTCCAATAGTTACGGAGGGGACTGTATATTGTGCAGCCATATGAGGTACATTCCACCGAAATCTGACAATAGAAAAGAAGGGGGGAGAAATACACATTTTTTTTTTAGTTTATATATTTATTTAATTTTTTTATAGTTTACTGATCTAATAATTATTTTGAAACTTTTCAATTCGTTTTTCCCCCTTTAAACGTGCCTAAGACTATGCACAGTATTGTGTGTGTGTGTGTGTGTGTGTGTGTGTGTGTGTGTGTGTGTGTGTATATATATATATATATATATATATATATATATATATATATATATATATATATATATATATATATATGTGTATGTATGTGTGTGTGTGTGTGTGTGTGTGTATGTATATGTATGTATATACTATATGTGTGTATGTATATGTATGTATATTCTATGTGTGTGTATATATATATATAATGTGTGTGTGTGTGTGTGTGTGTGTGTATATATATATAATATATATAAAATGTGTGTATGTATTAGGGATGTCACGATATCAAAAATCTAGTAGTCTGTACCAATACCACCAAAGGTACACGATACTTGATACCAAAGTCGATACCACGGTGTGGTTTAAAAAAAAAAAATTAATAACATTAAAAACTCTCCTGGAGGACATCCTCCTCTGGCTAATACTGGCAAAGAGAGAGAGAGGGGGGGGATATTTTAGTTATCAAACACTGTCTGACAATGACTAATAAAACTATGGATGCTACAAGTGCTAAGGTGCACTCCTAAACGCGTGCGTGCACACAAAAGCATGAACATTTGAATAATTATTAGTGACATTAGGCTACATTTAGCTGACAGGACACGGGCTGAATGGCGATGTATGGTAGCCCATTAGGAGGTAGTGTTTAACATTGCAATGCGTTAGCGTCATTAACAAATAACTGGCTATCGCAAACATTACATGGAGCATAATGTTAACTGTTTTCACGGCAACAATGCCAGCTGCCTCAAACAAACATAATATAGGACCGCCTTTCAGGTGCTTCTCCAAATTCCAGGTGTTTCCTCGCTTTGTTTGAAATGAACGATAGCATCGGCTGCACACCAGCTTCAGAGCCTCAGTTATATGTTTGTTGTCATCTGCCTCGAATGCGAAGTATTTCCATATTTGTCTCTTACCATCTTTCCTCTCAACGAGTCGGGGCGGAGCTAAACTTGTCGCCATCTTTTGTAGTTTTTCCCATGTGCTTGTAGGCATTCTTCTTCTTCTTTACCACATGTGGACCAACTAAAACACTTGCGCGTATTTGCTGCCCCCTTCAGTTCGGGAAGAATTGCAACCTCTGTACTTTCATTACCAACGATACCTACGCTACTGCAGAAAAACAAGTACTGTCATGTTTTAAGACTGTTGGTACCGAAGTATCAGTTCTCGTGACATCTCTATGTATGTGTGTGTGTGTGTGTATATATATATATATATATATATATATATATATATATATATATATATATATATATATATATATATATATATATAATATACATGAATGACATTTAGTCGTGTTTGGAATATAACCCTTGATATGAGGTTTATCTTTTTGTTTCCTTTTTCATGTAATCCAGTTCCTTTTTCTGCCTGAGGTGTTGCAGTGGAGAGCTCAAACTACACCTGACCACATACTTTACACACTCATTAATTCAAGGGTAATACACACACACACCTCACCTCACACTGTAAGCACTGTGTTTTTATGTGTTTCTTTAGGTGGCACTCATATCATAGCATAAACATAAACTAAACATTCACCACGGTCATTTACCAAACCTTATTTTAAATTGTGTGTTGTAGGGGGCAGTGGGGAGTTCTCTAACATGTCTGCAGCTCCATAAAAGAGCAGAGAAGATTGCTGCACTGCTGTTTGAGAGAGGCCAACTGCGAGAGGGAGACCATGTAGCTTTAGTGTACCCACCAGGTAACTTCACATTTAACCTTTTTCATTTTTTTTAACTTTACTTGATCATAAGAAATTGGAAGAGTATAAATTGTAAACATCATAGTGACATAAGGACAACCGTGTCTAACGGAACAACTGACTATTCAGTGTAATGTGCATATATACTGTGGGGTCCAAAAGTCTGAGCGCACTTCTATTTTTGCATTTGTTTCTAATTCCAACAATTTGAGTGAAAAGTAGAACATTTACATGTATTTCAGAGTTTATTAGTATTTGGTATGTCCTATTTTTCTTTAATGACACTGTGCACTCGAGCTGGCATGGACTCCAAGTCTGTAAGAATCCTTATGATCCATTTTAGATCAGATCCATTAGTGTCATCTGAACACACACTTCAATAGAAGAGATTAGGCATGAGGAAAATCTGGCCTTCTGTTCAAAGCAGTTAACATGGTCAATGTCACAAATTTGCTTACATTAAATAGCGACCTAGAAATATTGCCCAATCTTGAATATTAAATATTCAAAATATTTGACGTTTTACTTTCTTTTTATGTATTTTTATATATATACAGTATCTCACAAAAGTGAGTACACCCCTCACATTTTTGTAAATATTTGTTTATAACGTTTTCATGTGACAACACTGAAGAAATGACACTTTGCTACAATGTAAAGTAGTGAGTGTACAGCTTGTATAACAGTGTAAATTTACTGTCCCCTCAAAATAATTCCACACACAGCCATTAATGTCTAAACCACTGGAAACAAAAGTGAGTACACCCCTAAGTGAAAATGTCCAAATTAGGCCCGAAGTGTCAATATTTTGTGTGGCCACCATTATTTTCCAGCACTGCCTTAAACCTCTTGGGCATGGAGTTCACCAGAGCTTCACAGGTTGCCACTGGAGTCCTCTTCCACTCCTCCATGACGACATCACGGAGCTGGTAGATGTTAGAGACCTTGTGCTCCTCCACCTTCCGTTTGAGGATGCCCCACAGATGCTCAATATTGTTTAGGTCTGGAGACATGCTTGGCCGGTCCATCACCTTCACCCTCAGCTTCTTTAGCAAGGCAGTGGTCATCTTGGAGGTGTGTTTGGGGTCGTTATCATGCTGGAATACTGCGTACTGATCATGCTCTGCTTCAGTATGTCACAGTACATGTTGGCATTCATGGTTCCCTCAATGAACTGTAGCTCCCCAGTTTATCATGGTGTCATCAGACCACAGGACATGGTTCCAGTAATCCATGTCCTTAGTCTGCTTGTCTTCAGCAAACTGTTTGCAGGCTTTCTTGTGCATCATCTTTAGAAGAGGCTTCCTTCTGGGACGACAGCCATGCAGACCATTTGATGCAGTGTGCGGCGTATGCTCTGAGCACTGACAGGCTGACCCCCCACCCCTTCAATCTCTGCAGCAATGCTGGCAGCACTCATACGTCTATTTCCCAAAGACAACCTCTGGATATGATGCTGCTCACATGCACTCAACTTCTTTGGTCGACCATGGCGAGGCCTGTTCTGAGTGGAACCTGTCCTGTTAAACCGCTGTATGGTCTTGGCCACCGTGCTGCAGCTCAGTGTCAGGGTCTTGGCAGTCTTCTTATAGCCTAGGCCATCTTTATGTAGAGCAACAATTCTTTTTTTCAGATCCTCAGAGAGTTCTTTGCCATGAGGTGCCATGTTGAACTTCCAGTGACCAGTATGAGGGAGTGTGAGAGCGATGACACCAAATTTAATACACCTGCTCCCCATTCACACCTGAGACCTTGTAGCACTACCAAGTCACATGACACCGGAGAGGGAAAATGGCTAATTGGGTCCAATTTGGACATTTTCACTTAGGGGTGTACTCACTTCTGTTGCCAGTGGTTTAGACATTAATGGCTGTGTCTTGAGTTATTTTGAGGGGACAGCAAATTTACACTGTTATACAAGCTGTACACTCACTACTTTACATTGTAGCGAAGTGTCATCTCTTCAGTGTTGTCACATGAAAAGATTTAATCAAATATTTACAAAAATGAGAGGGGTGTACTCACTTTTGTTAGATACTGTGTATGTATTGATGTATTGTATGTATGTGTGTGTGTGTGTGTGTATATATATATATATATATATATATATATATATATATATATATATATATATATGTATATAATATTTCAATATGACTATAATACCTTCTGTTTATTTTCAATTTTAAAAAATAATCCTAGATTTTCAGCATGGTTTCAGACCTTTGACGCTACTGTACAAATGTATGCATGTTTGTGTGTCACAGGTTTAGATCTGATTGCTGCCTTCTACGGTTGTTTGTATGCTGGCTGTATCCCTATCACAGTCAGGCCACCTCATCCCCAAAACATCTCTACAACTCTGCCAACTGTCAAAATGATTGTAGAGGTAAATACACAAACTCATATCCATGTCCTGGAACAAGAAATCTATATTTATTGTTTGTATAAATTTACAGAATTATAGATTCTGTAAAAGTATAGTACAGATTGTGCAGTGAGGATTACGCAACCAGCGTTAGGTCTGTGTCAAGGTTCGTCACCGGTGGAGAGAGGTCCAGATTTCAGTGTTTCAGAGGACCATAGCGAGTACTTGAAAAATACTGCGGCAGAGCAGCTCTGCATATGAGAATAATATATTAATAATATAATAATATAATACATGGGTGTAGTTCAGTAACTTTAAACATGAACCAGGGCAGCTTCTGAAAGATCCTCTGTTGTTCCAATCACATGCCATTATGTAAATTATTTAACTGAAGGAAGTTCATCCGATCCAAGAGTAGCTACAGGGCTGGAGACATTAGTAGTCACAGACTGTCTTAGATTTTTCAAGCGGTAACTTGAAGTGTCAGTGCAAAACGAAATATAACCACTTGGAATTGTCTTATCTAAAGCCATAAACTATTGGTTAATGCTTAAACATTAAAAGGAAACTTTCAGTCAGGTTAGTTCAGTCCATTTCTGTTAAATACCTCTCGTCTAGGTGGTATAATGTCACCTTTTAAAAGGCTTTAGAATTTAGATCACTAGAACAGTGAGCCTGCATTAAATGCTCAAATGCCATGAAAGCCAACGTCATACATACAGGATATAAAAAACACACTGTTAAAATTACTGACTATAAAAATGGTGGTTTTCACATACCTGCAGACACATAACCATAACTGTGTGTGTGTGTGTGTGTGTGTGTGCGCGTGTAGGTGAGTCGTTCGGGATGTGTTATGACCACACAGGCAATCAGTAAACTTTTGAGGTCCAAAGAAGCATCAGCTGTGGTGGACCTCCGCTCATGGCCACCTGTCCTCGACACAGGTGAGGGTTGTGTGAGAAAATGAATTCGAAGAAAATAGACTAGTGAGAACTTTTCTTGTTTATATACATTTTTATGCGTGTGATTAAGATGACCTGCCAAAGAGACGGACTCCTCTGCTGTATAAGCCATGTGATCCAGAGTCTTTGGCCTACTTAGACTTCAGTGTGTCCACCACTGGCATGCTTGCTGGAGTAAAGGTACTCACTAATATGAAAGCATACACTCTCTCACTAAGTCACAAGACATAGTAAGATGACTGTATACAATATTCCTGCTTGTATTATTTTTAAAAGATGGCTGTGAACATAACTAGATCGGTGCTTTGACTCTGTACAGCAGCACATTGGATTTGAAATGAAATCTTGATTATAACATCAAGGTACAGTGCATCCGGAAAGTATTCACAGCGCTTCACATTTTCCACATTTTGTTATGTTACAGCCTTATTCCAGCATGGATTCAATTCATTATTTTCCTCAAAATTCTACAAACAATACCCCATAATGACAACGTGAAAGAAGTTTGTTTGAAATCTTTGCAAATGTATTAAAAATAAAAAACAAAAAAAGCACATGTACATAAGTATTCACAGCCTTTTTTTTTTTTTTTTTTATAAATTTGCAAAGATTTCAAACAAACCTCTTTCACATTGTCATTATGGGGTATTGTTTGTAAAATTTTGAGGAAAATAATGAATTTAATCCATTTTGGAATAAGGCTGTAAGATAACAAAATGTGGAAAAAGTGAAGCGCTGTGAATACTTTCTGGATGCACTGTACAGGCAGTCTGCATTTATTGAAGGGTATGAACATCTGACTCCATGTGGAATTTGGCCTTTCATGTAGGAATCACCGCTTGTTGATGCTTTTGTCCCCTCATTGCATAGTGTTATTCACTGGGTTGTTTCTGTGATTCACAGCATTAGATCATGTGCAACAAAACATGAGGAACAAAGCCGTATCAATGCTAATAAAACAAACCAAAGACAAGATAAAACTATTTAAGAACTGATGTAAATATTTAAAAATATTTTTTCAATAGAAATCTAGAAATGTGAAAAATCTAGAATTGACTGAATACCTTTATATTACCAGATGTACAGCACTGTGCAAAGGTTTTAGGCACCCTATTGTTTTAGTACAAACTTTGTTATAGATTTTTTATTTTATGACTTCTTCTTCATTTTAGATTCACAAACATTAGTTTTATAGCACAATATTAAATGTTACAGAAAAATGTTTGTCATTAAAGAAAGCAGCATATTACGTAAGAGAACACTTTTCAGACAAAAAACACAATGAAGGCTGCTGGGTTTTGCTGCAAAAATAAGAAGCAAATGCGACAGTCAAAGTCTCCAGAAGAACCGTGACTGGATCTGCAAGATGCTCATTAAAACTTGCAGCTCATTTCCTTATAAAACTGCACTAATTGTACCGGAGACTACTATTTTTTAAAAAAATTGTCACACCAAATATTGACTTTGTTTCATTTACTACTGTTTACTGCTCTTTTTTTTTTAAATGTAGAAACATTTAATCTCATTATTTTGAAAGCATCTGTGCTCTACAGCATTTCTTTGCATGTGCCTAAAACTTTTGCACACTGCTGTAGATATTTCATAGATCATCGGAATACAGAGTATCTGGTTGAGTCTATAGCTCACAGAATTCTGGCATTATAAATTGGAAAGGATTTGCAATCAATTAACAATTTTCAATCCCTGGAATGAATAGATTATGAAATCAAATGTTATTAGATTCTGCACCTCAATTATACGCTTTAAATCAAATCCAATGTGTGTGTAAAGCCAAAATAAAAATGTGTGAGCTAATTATTTAATTTAATAACATCGTTTAAATTTAGTTAATGTAGTTTATTATTTGATCATTTTCTGCTGGTGGTGATGACAATGTTCTGTGACAGTATCATCTTTGTCTCTGTCTCTTCACCCCACAGATGTCCCACAGTGCTACCAGTGCTTTATGTCGCTCTATAAAGTTGCAGTGTGAGCTATATCCATCCCGTGAAGTGGCTGTGTGTTTGGATCCCTACTGTGGACTGGGCTTTGTCATCTGGTGCCTCTGCAGGTACAAAAACCATTTATATATTAGAGAGCTAGTCCTAAAACACATTCTACCCTCACCCAGCTAAATACTAGTATAAGAGAAGTGAAAAGCACAACAGATTCACCATAGGACAACAAAATAGTATCTTATTAGGTTACATTGTGACTTATTGGTGAACAGATAACAGAGTAATAGGGGTCAGCTGAAATACTATTCAGACTGGATAAGTTTTCCAGACATGTGTCTGTTAAGAAATCTTGCTGGAGGATGTATGTTGTAATTATGATCGATTTGCAGAAGATAAGCGAACTCTGTGTAAACTACAGAGATGGGAGTGTTTCCACAATGTATGCATAGTCACCACCCCTAAAGGGTTCGATGTGTATGACTCTTTATTATAACCGCTGGTTGTAGTTCTCTTAAATGTCACCTATATTTTATTCTTCTGCATTTGGCCCTTTTCCCCACAGGGTGTGATAGGAATCTTGACCAACATATCAGTACAGACAGATTAGATGTTACATGGGGTCATTTCTACTGGTCATTTTAAAGTAGTAAAAAAAAAGGGTTTTGTTTTACTGCTGGAATAAAACGCTCCGAGATACATCAGTAATAATTGCATCATTCTACCTCCTTCATATAATACGAATCCAGAATAGGGGTTATTATAATGTTCATTATTACGTTTAATGAATGTAATGTGTTTAATCTGTGCATGCAGTGTATATGCAGGGCACCAGTCCATACTGATCCCTCCAGCAGAGTTGGAGGTAAACCCGGCCCTGTGGTTGCTCTCCGTCAGCCAGTTTAAAGTGAGAGACACTTTCTGTTCTTACTCAGTCATGGAGCTCTGTACCAAGACCCTCGGCACACTCACTAACTCGCTCAAGGTGTGCACACACACACACACACACACACACACACACACACACACAGTCAGTCACGCATACTCCCTTTCACAAAAGCAAGACACACATGTGTATACTTCCACTGTACTTGCGCTGTATCATGGCTGACCCTGCGCTCTGACCCCAGCTTCCTGACATGCTGGGATATGCGAAGAAAAGAATTTCACTGTGCATATGTATATGTGATCAATAAAGACTCATTATCATTATCACTGACAGGATGACACATGCACAAATATACACTCTTCATTATGTGAATATACACTCTTCATTAGTCTTCATTATGAATACTGGACATTCACATATAAACACCACTTCTAATTACAGTACCTACTCTTTTTCAGTCCCTTGTATCCCTTGTGTTTCCCTTGTAACTCTTTCTCTTCCTGTGTTTTTATCTGGTTCTCAGGCACGAGGACTGGATCTATCCCGTGTACGCACGTGTGTGGTGGTGGCAGAGGAGAGGCCTCGCATTTCTCTGACTCAGTCCTTCTCCAAGCTTTTTAAAGATGTGGGGCTTCACCCTCGTGCTGTCAGTACTTCCTTTGGCTGCAGGGTGAATCTTGCTGTGTGTCTGCAGGTCAGTTACATCTCAAGCAGCACACACAGGTGGACTGTTTTAATTAAATCATTTATAAAAAATACAACTTCCTTACTTTAATGGATTTGTAGTTAGTAAGCAATTATATTGCATATAATAAATACATTTTACTGTATTAAGCCAAATAAATTGGTAACCTTGAGGAGTTTGTGGACACTTGATCATCACACCCATACATGGTTCTTCCCCAAACTGGCCACAAAGTTGATAGGATGTCTATGAATGCTGTAGCATTACAATTTCCCTTCACTGGAACTAAGAGGCCCAAACCTATCCCAGCATGACAATGCCTCTGTGCACAAACCGAGGTCAATGAAGACTTGGTTAGATAAGGTTGAACACCTTTGGGATGAACTGAAAGCTGACTGCACGTCAGGCCTCCTCACCCAACATCACTGACTGACCTCACTAATGCTCTTGTGGCTGAATGAACACAAATCCCCAGAGTCACACTCCAAAATCTAGTGGAAAGAATTCCCAGAAAAGTGGAGGTTATTATAACAGTAAATGGAGACTAATTTAGGATTGGGAGGTTCAAAAAGCACATAAGGGTATGATGGTCAGGTTTCCACATACATTTGGCTATATAGTGTATATCTGAATGCCCCGGTTCTGTTCATGCAGTATTTGCTTTATTTTAAATGTTATTGATATTTCATTCAAATGGTAGCTCATGGATTTAACACGGTTAAACAATTTAGCATCTCATACTGACTGATGTTAAGAACAAGAACATGTTTTCGATTCATATAATGAGGTGAGCAATCATGAAAATAAATGTTTGAGACTGCTCGTGTTTTAAACTGCTTGTGTGTGTGTAGGGGACTTCAGGACCAGACCCTACTACTGTCTATGTGGACATGAGAGCACTCAGACATGACAGGTAGCACATCCATATCGACATTTCACATGCAGCCTCTTGAAGTCTTCCACATACCCACTCACACTCTTCCCAGTCTCAGCTTAGTCGCCTTTTTTTATATAGACTGGGAGAATTTTCTGTAAGTAGAGTTTGTTTTTTACTCAATGCTGTTATTGTGTGATGTAGAGTACGCTTGGTGGAAAAAGGGTCTCCACATAGTTTACCTCTCATGGAGTCAGGCAAGGTGAGAGATCAAATATGCAACCTTTTTTTTGAAAGTGCTTAAAATCCTTAAGTAAATCTTATTATTCAATCAAATTAATTGTATTTTATAAATAAATACAAACTCTTTTACTTTGATATGCAGATCTTACCAGGAGTCCGCATCATCATCGCCAATCCAGAGACGAAGGGGCCAATTGGAGACTCTCATTTAGGAGAGGTTAGTCCAGTCAAAGGCTGTCGTGGAGCAAAAACAGATTTGATGATTCTGTGATTGATAATCTGTAAATATACAATCATCTGAAAAAATAAGCACACTCCTTGGAAATTGTTGCCTTTTTTCCATATTTGGACAAGCAAACATTTGATCCTCTTTGAAACAGTGCTTATTAGTAAAGTTGATGCACACAATCAAATGACACACAAAACTGGTATTTTGTAATAATTTTCACAATTTAAATTAACAAAAAAACAGATCAGTCACATGGAAAAAGTAACTACACCCCTACATTTATCACACCTTCAAATCAGGTGTTCAAGATTGGGCACCAGTGATTAGAACCTGCTTAGGGAGTGCAGGTGGAACCCGTCTTATTTATACCCCTCTCATATCTAGTGTCTGGTGTTCCTTTTGTTATTGAGGATCTTTTGAAGATCTAAAGAGTTCTATAAGGCCTTCAGAAAAAAGGTTGTGGATGCCTATGAATCTGGCAAGGGATTTAAAAAGATCTCCAAACTATTTGAAGTACATCATTCCACTGTAAGGAAAATGGCACAGATTTCAAATGACTGCCAATTTGTCTAAGACTGGCCATCCCAGCAAATTCAGGCCAAGAGCAGACCATCTGATGCAAAAAGAAGTCTCCAAAAACCCCAACATTTCATCACAGGATCTGCTAGTAAGTCTTGCAGCTGTTGGTGTCAAAGTGCATGCTTCTACAATCAGAAAAAGATTACACAAATTTGACCTGCATGGGAGGTGTTCCAGGAAAAAGCCTTTGTAAGACTACAGTTTGCCAATGAGCATATAGGCAAAGACCAGGCATTTTGGAATAATGTGATCTGGACCAACGGATCAAAGATAGAGTTGTTTGGCCACAGTAACAGCAGATATATTTGGCTCTGACCAAAGACAGCTTTTCAGGAGAAGCACCTCATACCAACTGTGAAGCACACTGGTGGAAATGTTATGGTTTGGGGTTGCTTCGCTGCCTCAGGGACTGGACAACAGCATCCATTGATTCAACTATGAATTCTGCATCGTATCAAAGAGTGGTTGAAGATAATCTGAGGCCATCTGTCAGAAAGTTGAAGTTGAACTGAAAGTGGATCTTTGAACAGGATAATGATCCTAAGTACACTAACAAATCCACCAAGGAATGGCTCAAAGAGAAGAAATGGAGGGTTATGGAATGGCCTAGTCAAAGCCTGGATTTGAATCCCATTGTAATCTTGTGGGGGATTTGAAATGGGTAGCACATGCAAGAAACCCCTCAAATATCTTGCAACTGAAAGAATATTGTATGGAAGAGCGGTCAAAAATTCCAGGAAGCTGATGTCAGAGACTGGTGGACAATTATGCAAAACACCTACAAGAAGTTATTTCTGCTAAAGGGGGCAATACTAGCTTCTGAGGCCTCTTTCAAAGAGGATCAAATTTTGGCTTGTCCAAATATGTTTTTTAAAAAAAAGCCAACAATTTCCATGGGATGTACTTATTTTTTTACATGACTGTAGGTGTATAAGTGTGTATGATGAGCATATGGAAATTAGTGTGTGTGTGTGTGTGTTGCAGATATGGGTGCACAGCAGTCAGAATGCTAGTGGATATTTCTCAGTATTTGGGGAGGAGAATGTTCGCATAGATCATTTTAGTTCCAGACTCAGCTTTGGAGACACACAAACTGTCTGGGCTAGAACCGGCTACCTCGGCTTCCTCCGCCGGACAGAACTCACTGATGCCAGTGGAGGTGAGTGTATATGTGTTGTGATGCATCTTTAGTGTGTGTGGGTGTCTGTAGCTGAGTGTAAAATTGTCATGTTTTTAATAGGGGAAACATTATTACAATTTTTATTATTATTATTATTATTGTTATATTTGCCATCGACTGAGAAACTGCTTATACTTCCGGTTAGTAAAAAAGACCGTTGGTGTTCCATTTGAGACGATACTACTGATCTAAAATTCATATACTAGACAGTAGAGTACACAGTGCATAGTGTATGTGCATTGGGTATAGTACATCATTTGGGACACAACTAGAGTCACCAAATCTACAAATAGATGCCACCTCCATGGCAGCAAACTATTTTGAAGCAATATCATGCCAGAAGAAAGTCTTTCTTTCGTTGAACGACAGACAGGCGCCTAGAGTTCACTAGATGCACTAGATGCTACTGAAACTTGGACTGGATCTTGTTCTGTGGTCAGAAAGACAAAAATAGATCTTTTTGGCAGTAAAAAAATAATGGTTTTACATAAAAGAACCTTTTAGAGAACTAATCCACATTAAGTGTTATGGAGGCTGTTTTTCCTTCAGAGTCCCTCTTCGGAGGGTCTTGTTCGGGTGCTTGGCATTATGGACTCCTCTGAGAATCCAAGTGAAAATATGTTGAAGCCATCTTAAATCTTATTATTTTATTTCATTATTATAATATTGTTACATTTATGAATATACAATAGAGTAAGTTCATAGAATTCATACATTTGCTTACCTGATCACTTACCTGTTTATCCATAGAATTACTTACCTGTTATCTGTACTTGATTGCTCACTGAACCTAAATTACACTTCTAGGCAGGCTGGGTCCTTTATACAGGAAGTAATATCTACCTTAGACTGCTAGTCAGTAGGAGCAAAGAGTTTTCAACTGCTTTGTTAGTCAAATGTCATTTTTGTTTTGTCGCACTGTGCCTTTTGTTTGAAGGCTTTTTTTTTTCTTTTTTTTTACTACTTCTATTTGCTTGTGTTCATGTTGGATAAACCCTTTGAATTGCCTCAGTAAACATAGCGTAAAAGCACATTGCCTGGAATCCAGCTGGTAAAACATGTCTGCCTCTGCCAAAAAACGACAGCTGAGTCATGGTTGGATATTCCAGCAGGGCAAATCCACACAAAAAATGGTGAACCACAGAATCAAGCTTTTGACATGGCCATCCCAGTCCCCTGACCTTGAGCTGATGAGGAGAGGCCACAAGAGAGGAATCTGGAGAGATTCTGTACATTTTCTTATAAATTTGCTACAACTAATGGTTAGATACAAACCACAGATTTTTTCATAGCCTTTTTTAAAGCCATCTGTACCTAGGATGCCAGTAATTCTGTAGCTGAGTGTATTATCTCTCTTTTGGCCTGTGAGCAAGTGCTGCTTTCTACATCAAAATATTGCTAAATGCAGCTTTTCTTTTTCATTTTTTAATACTGACTGACTTCATTTGGACCTAGGATATAATGAAGACCCAAAAAATAATTTCAGTATTCAATTTATGGCATGTTCTCCCTGTGCTTCTGGGTTTCCTCTGGGTACTCCGGTTTCCTCCCCCAGTCCAGAGATGTGCATTATAGGCTGATTTGGCATCTCTATAGTGTTTGTGAGATTGTGCTCTGCGATGGGCTGGACCCCGTCCAGAGTGTCCCCCGCCTTGTGCCCTGAGGCTCCAGGCTCCCTGCGACCCCATGTAGGACAAGCGGTACAGAAACTGGATGGAAATTCTGGCACATCAAAAGTTAACTGAGTATTTGAATACCTGTGCACACCCCTAATAACTGTATTTATGCACATTTGTATGATAGTGTGTGTGAGTAAATATAACTCTTTTCTTGTAGAGAGACACGATGCTCTGTATGTAGTGGGAGCATTGGACGAGGCGATGGAGCTGAGAGGGATGCAGTACCACCCCATTGACATTGAGACTTCCATCATTCGAACCCACAAGAGCATTACAGAATGGTGAATACATGCGTGCATACACACACTATTATTCACACTTGTGCATTCACACACACAAATGTACTAATACGCTAATATACACTATACACTAAAACAGAAGCAGGCGTATAAAAGGTTTAAACATGAAAGTATAGTTCAGAAACAGAATAGTTTTGATCTCTCTCGCTGTGTGCGCATGTGCATGAGTTGATCTTGATCTCTCTGATTGTGTGTGTCAGTGCTGTGTTCACCTGGACTAAGCTCTTGGTTGTGGTGGTCGAGCTGGACGGTTCAGAGCAGGAGGCCCTCGACCTGGTTCCCATGGTAACCAACGTAGTTCTGGAGGAGCATTACCTAATCGTGGGTGTGGTGGTTGTCGTGGATACCGGCGTTATTCCCATCAACTCGCGTGGAGAGAAGCAGCGCATGCACCTGAGAGACGGCTTTCTCGCTGACCAGCTCGACCCCATATATGTTGCCTACAACATGTAGAAAAGACAAACTCAAACACTTCGCTTAAAAATGTAGAAAGACACACACACACACACACACACAGCTGGGTGCATAGACATGGCCTAGAAAATGCAGAAAAATGCATGTTTAACCCTAAATATGGAAACCCACTGACAGAAACATGCACTTTCTCTAACACACTTCACATATTTGCATTCAAACCCATATAAATGGCTGAAAATATGTAGAAACACAAGCATAAACAATTATGTTTGGAAGCTGAAAGCACTAACTAATATCATGCAGATAATTAAGCAGTGTCATCTCTAAAATAAAGAACTGTAGTCGCACACACACACACACAGGTAATGAGTAGATATGAGATCACAGGTTTGTTACCCATCATCAGTCTGTAGTCAAACAGGTTGCACTTTGCCTCCCCATAAACACAGGAGAACATGCTTTTTTTTCTTTTACTGCATGCAACAGTAATACAGAGTTTTCACTGTCTACATTGAAGGACACAATGGAAAGAATATGTTGCATGCAAACAATTTACCACATGAAGTCAATCCAAAAATGTATCTTTACAACTGATGATTATCAGACAAAACATGTATTCTGATTAGCCAACAAAACCAATTCTCACTTTTTAGCTAGAGGTTACAGAGCCCGTGATCAGGAAGTGTGCTGATGCAGTAGACAGGTTTACAATGTTACATGCATAAACAAATGGCATACATAATCAAGCACTCACCCATATATGGGCCACGGCGCCTGTGTATATAAGGGACTTGGAGACGTATCTTAAATTTTCTTTGGTGTTTGTGTTTTGTTAACGTGCAATTCATTGTTTTGCTAGTGTTGCGTAATTTTGTTTAACCTGCAATATTTTCAAGTCAGGGAATTTTATAAGATATTTACTGTCAAGTCTGACATATTGCTCATATTATCTGAAGGCTTTCTTTCTTTTTTTAATATTTGGTGTTGCAGAAGTAGCCGTTTTATACAAAGACATATCAAACAAAACATTTTAAATAACCTATTTTCCTTAATATGTTTGAAATGTGATTTGTGCACAGGTTGTTCATCCCTTTATTTTATGCAACCGCATAAGTTATTTTTCATTTTATCTTTTTTATTTTTGTCTAATGTATTTTCATGTTTTGGCATCTTGTGTGAATAATATCCAACACGCAGATACATACATGTATATATTATGTATAGCTTGTGTTTATGAAGATGACATTAAAGCACTGCTTCCTCTCTGTTGTTGTATGTAGCTAGGGTGGAAAAAGAGAGAAAGTCCACAAAAAATAATGACCGAGGGAAGGAATAACAGTCAGAGAGGTGGAGGTCACTGTGTGTGTAAATCCTGGTTAATTTTTATTTTTCCTTGTCTTACATTTCCTGCAGGACTATGAGCTGTGGGTTCTGTCACTATGGTAACAGCGAAAAAAAGATGTCTTTTAAAATGTCAATAAAATATTTTCTATTATTCAGTAAAAGCATGAAAACTGGTCTCTTTCTCTCATGGCCCCTCTGTTTAAATTCATTGAAATCTCATTCATTAACAGAAGTTTCATTCCATTGTTGTTGTTTTTTTTTTCGGTTAAGATTTGATTAAAGTGGGTAAGCAGTAGCATAAACAAAGTGTTCTATAGTCATTATAGCACTTACATAGCAAAGTTTGAAAGTAACTTCTTGCTGTTTGAATAGCTGAGCCACTGTTCACCCACCTAACAAGTCAATTGTGGGTCTAATCTAACCTAGGAAAAAATTGGTCCAGAATGATTCCAAGATTATAAACTGGAAGATAAGGAGGCTGGATTGTAAATGTGTCATAGGCACAGTATTATTGAGGGCTGGTTTAGCGTCAATGTCAATTACTCTTTATCTTGAAAATGAGAATGTTGTATGGCATTCATATACAGTGTTTCAAAAAGAGAAGATCTGTGTGTCATTTGTGTAGCAATAAAGGCTGAGGCTGAAGTGTTATGAAGTGGCCAGGGGGGAGTAGGTATATAATAAATAGAAGGGGCCCAAGCATTGAGCCTTGAGGGGTCCTTTGAGAAACACTGGAAGAAGTAGAGGTGTGGTAACTGTTGTTCAAGTAGGGGAGACAGTCTAGCGCCCTCAATCCTGGTATTGTCACAGACTGCACTTAGGTCTGACAATTTAAGGATATTGAGGGCTCCAGAGTGTCCAGTGTCCAGATTTGAGGTCACTGATGGGTGGTTTTAGTTTAGTTGGAATCCAAACTGAATGTGTTTTAAAAGGTTGTTAGTTTGGTCAGAATGGCAGGAATGGAGCCGAGTGGCAAAAACACGTTTAGGGGATTTGGACAAAGAAAAGCAAGACTGGTGATGGTGGTAGGTGCATCTCAAAAATTAGAATATTGTGGAAAAATAATTTTTTCCCCTGTAAATTAATTCAAAAAGTTCTCTATTCTAATATTGAGATACTGGATTTTTTTTATTTCCATGAGCTGTAAGCCGTAATCAAGATTAAAACAAACAAACAAAAAAAGGTTTGAAATATTTCACTTTGTGTAATGAGTCTAGAATATATGAAAGTTCCACTTTTTGAATTAAATTATGGAAAAAATGAACTTTTCCATGATATTCTAATTTTTTGAGATGCACCTGTAGGTGGCACTTGTATTTGTGGAGTAATGTGATGTCATGACACAGTGTCCTGTTATGGGTGATCCACTTTTAATCCATCATCTAGTCAGCCAGCCTAGCTAGTAGACAAACAAATAAAAACAAATAAAATAAAATTAAAAAACAAGAAAGGGAAAAATAGAAAGAAATCTACAACAGACAAACATTTAGGAAAGCAACATTTTAGAGTCAACATAAAAGAACAGATTTATTCCATATGCTATATTGGCAATTTTACTGTTTTATTTTACAGGAAACATGAAAAGAATATTCTTATATTAATTATTCTTCTAAAATGCTTAAATATGCTTATTTTAACTGCTAATGGCACAGTAGGGCAAACATTAATAACATCAATGGTGAAAACAATGAGGAGACTTAATTGTAATTTTGGCTTTCTTGCTGGCCCTGTGTACATTCATTTGTAGGCAAACAAGCCACACATGGGATATGAAAAGATATCTGTAAATATAAGAGGATGTAGCACATTTAAGTAGCTATTAAGTAGATCATTTAAGGTCGTAATTTAATTGCCTACCCAAGGCTCACTACGCCTCTATAAGTCTCTGGAGCTGTTTTTGACAGATGAAAACTTATCCAACTGATACGCCATTTCGTGGTGTTTTGATGATGGTGGTGGTGAGCGATGTCTAACACATCAGTCCAAAATCTCCCATAGGTGTTCATTTGGGTTGAGTTCTGGTAACTGAGAAAGCCGTAACATATAATTTTACACAATTCTCATAAGCATCAATCCATTCAGTGACCACGCCCTGTGGCTGGGTTTTGGGACACCGTGGAAGAAAACATTCCCAAAAGTATAGAAATGGTTCCTCATAGGATTGTCCCTAAAAGGGGACAGGTGACCCCAAACCATGCTAGCAAAATGCCCCAACAATATAACAGAGCCACTATTGTTTTCCTTTAATTTGTCACCTGTCTGTTTGTTTGGGCTTATTATCTTGTTTTATACTGTTTTATGGTAATAAGCAAAATTCATTAGGTTGACCAGATATTTTTTGAGTATGGAACATTCTCAGCATAACAGTAATACTATTATAGTAGTGCTATCATGGACAAGTATCTTTAGTGTCCAGGCTCATCAGAAATTAGAGATGCACCGATAACCGTTTATTCAGAGTGATATCGGCTGATACCGATACTGATAGTTCTGCCTTTTATGCCTTCTTTTAAATTAATAATAATTCATTCCACAATTCTGAAAGAAATGTAAACAAAAACTTTAATCTCTCCGTTTCAGCAAGTTGTTTCACAGTAACTGGTCTCATAAACAGAAAACACATTACTCTAATTAACATGAACACATTAACTAAATTCTGAAGATTAAAGTAAGATTTCTTAACTTATTGAATGTTATTAATTCATATTAACATTGACTGAATTCTAAAAAAAACCTACTTTTAGTCTCACATTCACAAACAAAAGCATTTCTACTTCATCACTGAATATCAAACTGGTAAAATATAGGCCTAATATAAACTCTTTTTTTGATGATATTTAACATTACTCATATTAACATTAACTGCACATGAAATATGCTACTCTACAAATATTTTTTGGTGTAATATATACCTTTTTTTGTCAAACCGTGTTCATTTAAATCTTTCAACGGTGTACTGGTGCTTTAATTCAGCGGGGGGGGGGGGGGGATTAGACTTGATGTTGAAACTCCTGCTTCACTGCTGCTCACTTCCAGTGTAAAATTTTAGCGGTCCAGAGATTACAAACTGCAGTAATGTCATCATTCCAGACAAGAGACATCATCTTTACACACAGCACGAAATCAGTGTGTTTTCCCGCCCTCTTTTGATTGACAGGATATAATCGGCCCTGATCATCGGATGTTTTTAAACTATCGGCCGATGGCGTGAAAAATAGCCTTTATCGGCCGATACATCGGTGCATCTCTATCAGAAATACAGTCACTGATGGGTTGAGAACAGTCTGCCAACCAAATTTCAACAAGGAAAAACGCATCATTGATATGTTGACGTTTTCTGTAAGGAGACATTCATTTAACATTTCTGGAAGGAGTCTCCACTGTCATCACTTTGTAACAGTCAAAGGTAAAGCTGTTCCTTTAAATTTTCCACCATGGGAAAGTCTTTCTCAGCACATTGTTCTGCTGCCTCTGGTGCAAACACACATATGCTGACCTTAAGTGTGCTCTTTTGTGTTGCATTTGAAATTTGAAGTGGGATTGTTTTAAAGTTTAAGCTGTAGAAAACATTTGTTGCTGTGCATGAATTGTATGGGTTTGTTGTTTAGTTTGCTGTCTGCATGGAAACAGACATATATTACTGATATATTCTACATGATATAATATGCTCTCAGACAGATTCTCATATGTGCACTCTTTTACTGACCGCTTCTGTGGCCAACTCACACTTCACACAATGAATTAATTCCCTCATAAGAGCCAAATGGCAATTGGGCAATCATATCACTTCAGATCACTTCAGACGTCAACCAATTAAATAATACAATAGGTTACAATAACACCAGCTTCAGCATGTCATTGACTTTTTAAAAACAAAACCCTATGACGATAATGGTTTATTGCCTCCACTTTGGGGTTTTGATATTAATCTGATTAGATTAAATTAGACTGTTGAGTTTAAAAATTTGCTGTGCTTGAGATCGTTGTCCTGTTGCATGACCCATTTTCAACCCAGTTTAAGCTACTGGACAGATGGCCTCACATTTGTCTCAAGAATATTCTTTTGAAGAAAGAAGCCTTTACTGGTCACATATATATTGCAGCACAGTGAAAATCTTTTCATCACATATCGCAGCTTGTTAGGAAGTTGGAGTCAACGTGCAGGGTCATGATACAGTGCCCCTGGTTCAGGGAGGGTTACAACCTACAACCCGCGCAAGATAAGCGGCACAGAAAATGGATGGATGGACTACATACTGAAATCTGCTGTATTGTTTTGTTCTCACCTGTGGTTATGTATTTATAGAAGTTGGTTAAAACCACACAGTTGTTATTTAGGCCTTGATAAATAAATAAATAACAGAATTGGATGAAGGAGGCTGTAATTTCTTTTTGACTTTTCTCTCTCTGTCTCTTTCTCATCAATACTTATATATACTTAAATATATATACACACACACTCTCACTGAACACTTTATTAGGAACTTAAGAACACATGTACACCTTCCAGTTCATGCAGTTATCTATTCAGTCAATCCTGTGGCAGCAGTGCAATGCATGAAAACATTTAGATACAGGCCAGCTTGCTTGAACCATTAAAATTCTTAGAAAATGTGATCATAGTGATTTTCACTGTGCCAGACGGGCTGGTTTGAGTATTTCTATAATATAATTTATTTTATCTTATTTTTGGTTTTGCATGGTCTGTGCTCACAAGGTGGCGCTTTAACCGCAGTGCACGCGCAGTGCACGCGATACCCACCCCCTTCTCTTGTAATAGGTCTATGTCCCCATTACACACTCTTCCGCGTCTGTTTTTGTAAAATGAGAAGGGGTTGGTCCTTTAACATGTCTTTGGGTGTGTGCTTCTGCCCGGGTGTGTGCGCGCGTGTTTATTCGCTGGCCCGAGGAAAAGCGCGCGCCTGTGGCAGGATGTGGAGAGACACTACCATACACGACCGGAGTGCGACGCCATGCCGCTAGAGCTCGCGCTTCCGTGCGAAACGCAGATGTGTAGGTAGGTCACTTACTGAGACGTGGCAAGCGCTTGGCGCCGGTAAAATGGCAACCGAAAGTTTGTAACAGTTGCGTATTTATTAAGTGAGTAAGTGAGAATACTAGCCGCTCCCTATTAGTCAAGGTCAGGCGAGGACGCTGCGTAGTTTTCCAATCAGCCCAAAGTGATTCAGTCCGCAGTCTCAGGAAGTGCAGGAACTGCGCGCGCGCTCGGTAATGAGTGGAGAGTAGTTTTCCAGGTAGTGTGCACTTTAATTAAGTTTATTCTTTACGTAGCCTGTATTTAGGCTAAACTCCGTTTTATATCGCTTAGTGGAAGTTTATCTTACGGATTGTAAATGAGTGCCACGGTAAATGGAGCAGCAGCACGAGCCCAGGGTCCGGACCCGACTCCGGACCCGACTCCTTCTCCGTCAGGAACCAAACCGGAGCCACTGGCAGACCTGGAGCCGAGCAGCGAGCCTCCGACTGTCGTCGAAGATGCCAAAAACACTGGACTTAAATTCGCCAAGACGTTCCTGCTAGTTTTCCCGGTGTATGTGTTGGGTTATCTAGGGTTCAGTTTCAGTTGGATCCTCATCTCACTGGCCGTGCTGTTTTGGCTCAGACGGAACCAGGGAGCGAGGATTTCAGGAGTAAACAAAGCACTGGCCTTTTTCCAGCACGAGGAGACAGCAGTAAAACAGAGTTTTCCAACTTCCGAGCTGCCGCCCTGGGTGAGTCCAAGCTTTCCGAGTTCACTCGTTATTAAAGTTAGTGAATGTGTTGTATTGTGTAAGGAGTGACACGGTACAGTAAGCGCCCTCTCAGTGCGAAAATAAACCGTGGCTGTAACCTTTGACCTGTAAATGTGACGCAATTACAAACCTGGTGATTCTGACTGAAGTGCTGAAGAACCAGGTCTGACTCAGCTGAACATCAGCTGTTATTGCTTTAGCACTGAAGACTTGGTTCGCTTTACAATCTCCAGCTCTGGCACCCTTTAGCATGGACACTTGGACTTTTTCAGATAGAACACGCTTGTATTAGCACCTTGGATTTAGATCATGTGTGTTTGTGGGTTCATGTACTTTATTTGTTTTTAAGATGAGTTCTGATAGTGAAGATGTGTGTGTGTGTGTGTGTTAGAGGGCATGTATGCACATTTCTGTTTGCATATATGCTGCTTAAACCTGTGTGTGTGTGTGTGTGTGTGTGTGTGTCAGATTTGCAATATTTAAAGCATCATGAAACACTAAACTACATTTTCTGAGATTTTAACAGAGGTGTTCGTATTGCACATCGTAAAAGACAATCTTAGCGTCTGTTAATTTTAATTGTAGGAGAAAGCTGGTTAATTTGGAACTTTTTTCCACTATTTTCGTCTTACTGGTTTAAAATCTCGTCGTGTAATGTACTATAGTACTTCGATGACATGTCGGTGTCCCATAATTATTCATGAGCCTGTGTGTTCTTATCCTATGAGAATCTTAATTATTCATGATGGCACATGGTGCTCTCCTACAGATGTAGTAGTGTTAGATGTAGTAGTTTCTCATTTGTAAGTTGCTTTGGATTAAAGTGTCTGCTAAATGAATAAATTTAAATGTAGTAGATGAGAGAGGCGTTCAAATGGGTCTCAGGTGTTTGTTTCAGTGCTGTCAGAGTTCAGAGTTATTCGGGAGAACTGTGAGAATTGGAGAAAGGTGGACTTCGGACTTGCTCATGAAAGCAGTTTCCGTCTACACGATGATGCGGTACTCAGTACCGAGGACTTTTCCATCCCTTCAAATGAGATGTGTCTAATTTTAACCATGACAGTTTTTCTTGCCTTTTGAGCTAATTAAACCGCTTAAAGCTCTGCAGGCCGTCACGTGCAAAACTATACAGCGAGAGTCCGCGTTGAAGGGAATAGCCTTCGCCTTTTTATTTGTGAAACGCTAACTACTATTCCAACATTTCTCTCTTCCGCGTTGCCTCCGGCTCGAGGAAAACAATGAGAACATATATTTTAAAAACTGTACATACAATATATAATATAATATTAAAGTTCCATGGCCCACCGCGTGTAAAATTATGCAACAAGAGTCCATGTTGAAGGGAAGAGCCTTCGCCTTTTTATTCGTGAAAAGCTTGAGCCTATTAGTTAACTACCATTCCAACATTTCTCTCATCCCTGCTGCCACCGGTTTTGTTATGTTTTCCTCCACAGTCATGCCAGGGGCTAATGATTCAAATAGACAGGGCAGAGGACCTGCACTGCTATCTATTGTGTCTCCATTTAGCCTCCATTTCAGGAGGAGAGAAGTCCTCTGCCTCATCTGCAAACTTTGTCACTATCTATCTTTTTTTTTGTTTGAGTGTTCTGAAGGCTCGCCCCCCTCTTCCTCTCCTGCCTTTCCCTGCCACGCCCCTTCCCTCCCCCAGCCTCCCCCAGCACAGCTATCCAAGCCCATTTAAGCTGCATTTTTCAAAAACATTGAGAGGTCGACTTGAGCTGAAAGACGGCCTTGATAAATAAAATAAGAGGTTTCATGACCCTTTAAAGCACAAATAGAACAGAGATGTATGGTGTTAGGGGGCATCATGGTGGTGCAGTGGGTACCCTTGCTTCCTTAACCTCACCAGCTCAATTTTTGAGTTGTTTAAATGCAGCATTGTTACACAATTGAATTGGTTACCACTGTGTAGTATTGAAAATGTATTGAAGATTAGATACCTTGTGGAACTCCACTGCCATTGTCATTTTGCATAACCTGGCAACAGAATCCAGAGGTGTTCACAACGGCTTAATATCGAGTATCAGCCAATACCAGAACTATTGCGAAAGAAAGAAAATGGGTGTGTACTTAGTGAGGCTGTATTTATAGAATGAAACATGTTTGTAAACTACAGTAGGCTAGAGGGATGGGCAATATCGTAGCGTTTGCGATATACCGGTAGAAATTCTCCCCACAATAATAATGATAAAGCCTAGTTGATGACGTGTTTGTGTGCGATGGTGTGCGACCCATTTGCAGCTTACGTGCAGAGCAAAAACAAGTACGGAGGAAGGTGGACGTGAAGCTGAGGAGGAGTTTATTGCTAAATGAGGAGCTACCTCTACAATCTGGAACTGGTTTGGTTATAGAAAATCAGTTTTATTTTTAGATCAATGTTTGTGTTTCTGAGGCTCTCAAGATCACAGTTGTCACTTGCAGCCAAAAACAGTGGTGCATTTTATATCGTCACTGATATTGTTATCGCAATAAATACAAGAAAATATTGTGATATAGTTTTAAGTCCATATCACCCATCCCCAGTATGCTACATCTTTCATTCCATGTTATGTCTCAGCAGTGCAGATCTCCTATGAAAACACATTATTTAGTTAATTTCTTGTCTAGGTCTTTGGTAGAAATGTTGTGGGCATAAGCTATCTTTAATGTATGTCAGTGCGGATATTAACCAATGGCGAGAACTACAGACTTAGTTCATTGGTACCTTAAATGGAAACAGTAAGCCATGAATAAATGTTGGGAATTGTTTATGAATCAGTGTTGTAGTGCTTTATATTCTGCACTATACGACACATTATTTCCTATTTAGCAGGTTATGCAACTTATAGTATGAATTGATAAGTTATACAAGTTTTAATTGTTGCAACAATCTAAGTGTAATAAATAAAATAAAATCTGTTAAAGACTTAAAGAGCACCTCTTATGGTTTTGAAACGTGCCTAATGTTGTTTTAAATGTCTCATACAATAGATTTACATGTATCCAAGGTTATGGTCTGTTCTAAAGGATTCCTTCTAAACTCCTCCTTTCAGAGAGCATACTCTGCTCTGATTGGTCAGATGTCCCATTCTGTTGTGATTAGTCTACCGCTGTCAGGGTGTTTCAAAAGGAAACGCCCACTACCATACGAGGTTCAGCTACGTCTGTTTGCTAGCAGCCGATGAAGACCAGAGGTGGGGCTTTTTGTTACAAACCTACGTAGGTTTGTGCAGGAAGTAAGTCTGGAATTACTTCCGACTCGTTTCAGCTGTTCAGAATCGGTTCTTTGAAACTCTGTTTGTCGTGTGCTTTGACTTTTGAAACTTTGCAGACTTTATACATTCACAAACAGTTACATAGCACACTACATGAAAGGTAATATTTGAAAAACCATAATCGGTGCACTTTAAGCCCTGTTCACACGGTATGTGTATATACATTTTCGCAATGGCTGCTAATGGAAGTGTTCACACTCAGGTGTGGCAGCAAAGCGTCAAATGTTTTTATCGTCGAGGGGTTGGTTGGTTGGTTTTTTGTTTTTTTTTGACGCTCTGCATGAAAAAGTGGCCGACAAATGAGATTACTGCTTTTGTTCACAAGCCGCTGAAGTTACATAAAAGTACGACTTGATGGCGCTCAAGTACAAAACTGTCTTATCGACAAAGAAGAACTAGTAAAAGAAGACGAAGAAGATACCAGCACCACCATTTTAGTGAGAGTGCGTAAGTGACGTACTCGAAATAAAATGCTAACTGCTAATAAATCTTTCTGCCTACATGCATAAACAAGGTATTCTTTGAAAGCACCAGATTCAAAATTACACAATAAATACTGTATGTGTATTTATTACATTGTGGCTATATTTTTGACAACACTGAATACAAGAATATATTTATTCTAAATGATCCATTTAATTCTTTCAGTATTGCTTTCTACATTAAATAGCATCATTTGTTTCTTTGTCTCTTCCCTGCAAATATGCAGATGATAAGTTCAAGTGGTTTTATTGTCATTCCAACCATATGCAGTTGGTACAGTACACAGTGAAACGAAACAGCGTTCCTCTAGGACCATGGTGCTACATAAAACAACACACTAACCACACGACACAGAACTAAATAAGATCTGCATTCTATATAAAGTGCACATGCAGACGTGTGCTAACAATACAGAACAGTACAGTAACTACTAAAACAGGACAGTAGGCACTGTAAGTGACAGTGTAGCGCTGAACAGTACGCAGTTTTAGTGTGGAAGTGTCTGATATAACAGGTAGTGCAAAAGATAGGTGCCAAGGAGTAACAATATAATTTAAAAATGGTATAAATGTAAAAAAATAACATGCTATGACTGAGTATTCAGCAAATTAGCTTATACCAAATATGGACATAGCAGTTATTGTGGTAGCAGCCAGGTAAAGTAATCTGCTGATTGATAGCCCATTGTATTTATTTTGCACCTGGCATATATATGCATATAAGTATTTTTGACCTCCTATTCAAATAGCTAAGTGCTCCATTATTGCGTCATTGTATCATCATATTGACCACAAAAAAGACTTCATAGACAATACACAATCAATTTGCAGAAACATTAACATTTTGGGCACAACAATAGTTGCCTTATACCCCAACCCCCCCATTTTTTTTATTGATAAAATAACAATCTGCAAGTTACCCATTACCCATACCATAACAGACACTGGCTTTTGGACCTGACAGTGATAACAGCTTGGATGGTCCTTTTTCTCTTATAAAAACACGGCGGAGAATTCGGCGGCCGTTTTGTCCAAAAACTATTTGAAATGTTGACTCGTCGGACTACAAAACACAATTCCGCTGTGCTACTGTCCATCTCAGATGAGACCGAGCCCAGAGAAGTCGGTGGCGCTTCTGGACAGTGTTGATGTTTGGCTTCTGCTTTGCACAGTAAAGCCTTAAATTGCATCTGCAAAACTTTACCAAAGTATTCCCGAGCTCATGTCAGGATATCCATTACAGACTCATGACGGTTTTTAAGACGGTGACGTCTGAGGAATCGGAGATCACGTGCATTCAGAAGTTGTTTTCGGCCTTGCCCATTACGCACCGAGATTTGACCATGCTAATTTGACATAAAAGGGCACAGGTCTGTATTAGTAATGAAAGATAATTTTTTTTTATCATTAAGCATGTACCTAGGCCCATAATAATAAGCTGACACTTATGGTACTCAAGCTGCTGATGGGTAGATGGCCTGTTGACCTGTCAGCATTTTAATATTGCTGTTATAGTTTGTCTACATTGTACAGTTGTCTACACTCACAACTCTAGTTGCGCTGATAATGATATTAAAAACCATTACTTTTCAGCAGTTGTATGCTATAAGCTCAAAGTTTAGAGTGTTGAAAGGATGTTCAGTTCATCATAGTCTGTATGATTATAGGAACAGTTCTTTGGTACAAGTCCACAGTATCCAGGTGAGATTATTCCCTGAAGCAGGATAGAAGCTTAAACTAAAGAAAAAGGGAGGCATAAACTGTTTCTGGAAAATGCAATGTTTAGGGTATCCATGTGGGACCATAAACAACAGCAAAGAGTGAGTCACAAGTGCAGACAGAAGTAACAGGATGAATCAAGCAGGTCTGGAGGGTGAGAGGAGCTGGCTTTACCCACAGTAAAGGATAACACATTGAGTTTAAGGATACAATGCAGATTTAAATACATTTTAGATTGCTGACTGTATACATTTTGGCTACTACCATCTCATATCAGGACAGTACACAAGAGACATGAGTTGCTTGTCATATGCTAGTGTGAACACATGGTTAGGAGATTTTAGCATAAAACCTGCCAGCCATTGTCAGTTTTTCCACTTCGCAGTTGTGTTCTGTTTCTGGAGACCTGCCGTGGTGCTTCTGTTTGTGCAAGCAAACTTGAGTTTAACATGACGAGGAGAGTTACCAGCCTGTATTTCTGTGATCAGATATTAGCTCTGCCATTTTAATAAATGCAGACTGAGCTGCTCTTGAATCATAAGGCCTAGTGAAACTCTGAATTATGTAGTAACTATAGGTGCTGGTTAACAGAAACTAGACTAGATCATTTTTCACACTTGAATATTCACTCTGAAAGAGCAGAATTGGCTTGCTCTGATGAATATGTTAACATATTTCCCCCTAAAGATTAAATGTCAATTAAACGTTAAAAAAAACAGGAATGCAAGAATCCAGAAAAAGGCTTGCATGTTATTTGTTTAGGAAAATGTTCTTTTTAGAAAATTGGAGGAAATTGCAGTGTTTTGCTTGTGTGACTCCCTTTATAGCAACAGAGTAGTGTCACTGATGGAGAGAAGACGAGGAAGAAGAGAGGAAGGAATGTGTGCAGCATATGTATGACATCATCAGGGTGTTCCCTTTTGAGTGTTTCTACAGCAAGAGCCTGAAAATAGACCATTCTCTCTGTCATTCTGTCTGACCCATTCTAATCCTGGGCATCTGTTGATGATATTAGCTTGAGCTTATACCAAATGTTACTGAAAATAAAAAGGGATATGATACAGATAATGATACTGAAGGCTTTTTTTGTATTTATTTAATGAGCTGGATTAATGTTCATGTTCAGACCAGTGGAACAGAAAGTGCCTCCATGCATTCCAGTAATCAGCAGCTGTGCATAAAACCTTCCTACACATTTCCAGTCAAACCTGCTAAGTGTGGAATTTTTTATGTATTAACATTTAATAACAAACAGGTGTGTTCTGAAGAGGCAGTTTTGAGCAGTTACTGTGGGTTAGGAGTGTCAAATTCATGTCCTCCACAACACAACTTGGACGTACTTATTCTCACACACCAAATTTGTAATTAGGTGACAGGTTGACAGAGGTGTGTTGCATGAAATGCTAGCTAGCCTATAGGCTGCCAATAGCTAATGTTCATCTGTACTGGCTGAACAACTCTTTTGAGGCTTTTTTTTATTTTTTTTTTTTACAAGTCTCTGGTTTGTTTAAATAGCTTTCAAATGAAGTATGTGCTAAGCTTACTTAAGGAAGACATTCTTCAAATATTCTACATGTTTCATGTGGCACAGCAAGTCTTTAAAAAAAATAATAAATCATGCCCAGATTTTCAGATTTGCAAAACCTGATACGATATGGCTGAATGTATTATTCAGGGTTTCCGTGGGTCCTTAAAAAGTCTTAAAAGGTCTTAAATCCCTTAATGTAAAAATAAGGCCTTTATTATCATTAAATTCTTAATGTCTTAAAGTCTTAAATTCACATTTCTTAAAAATGCAACTAAACAGACACCGTAAAGAAGATTTAGATTTTATTTTGGTTCGTTGCTGTTTGAGATGGTAAACCCGTGTCACTGTGTTGCACGCAGAGTGTGTGTGTGAACGGCTCATCAGTGTTTTAGAGCGGCTCGGTTCTCAGTAAACGCCGCTCCATACCAACTTCATCTCTGTCTGTGCTGTGAGTTTGAGGCGCTTATAACTTGCATTTAGACACAACACACACCAGATTCACTTTGATTTTACCTTAGCCTAATCTGAAGCATATTTTTGTAGGCAGAGGTTTACAGCATATCACCTGATTGGTAATGAGAAGTGAACTTTAAAAAACTGTTGTCAACTAAATGGAGGTCTTCCTGCGGTTTTGCGCCAAAATAAAAGCCATAAGGTCTAACGCATAAGTGAATTAAATCAGAAATATATTACTGTTATTACTATTTTGTTTTTACTATACTTTACTATGTTACTATATTATTATTTATTATTATTATTATTATTATTATTATTATTATTATTGTTGTTAAATATTATTCCGTGCAGTAATATTACAAAATAGCAAAGGTTTTTCTTTTATATTTTGTTCTTTACAAAAATGTATGTATATTTATAACACTACTTGTTACACTACCCTGGCATTATTACAACAAAACTCATGAACCCTGCTATGAGGGGGTTTCTAATACAGCTGCTGAGGGAGTGATGGTAAATTGGAAAGTCATGGAAAGTCTCTCTTGGAAAGTCATGCAAAGGAAATACAGGGTTTTTTTTTTCTTTCACTGTTGGAGCAAATGGTAATGCAAAAAGGATATTTGCTCTGGAATGGATGTATATTGCATAAACACAATCTATTATAGTTGATATATCGTGTAGCATGATTGAAGTGATGTTCAGTGACGTCCATATTTTTTTGGGGAAATGTCTTGAATATGGTATTTAAAAAGTATTATGTTTTAAGTGCAGATACCTGCAGATACCCTGTTATTGATCAGTCCAGGTTGAAACCTAGAATCCTGATTAGTGAATTCCAGCTTAGTTTTGAATTACATGTTATACCATTTTACATGGATCCACAGTGAGAAATCATAACTGTATTAGCTCACACTCCAGCAAAGTAAAAGCTCCTATGTGCTTGCCCAGTCCATGTTTTGGTCATCCTGACCCGGACTACACAAAAAGGAAAAAAAATAGCATAATTCAATAACATATTTTGTGTGAGTTCTCTGGTTAAATATATTAATACAGATTAAAGGAAACAAATAAATGTAATTATTATCCTCTTCTAAGTTGCAAACACTCAATGCAGCACATTGCACCTTCAACAAAGAGCCAGCAAGTTGTTGGACAAGGTTCTAGCTGTGAGCTGTGGTGTTGTGTTGTCACATTACACATATGACAATCAAGTCTGATTATCTTTATTTTGTGTCGACATTTTTAACAGCGATGTAACAACGTGTAGTAAGCAGGAGAGTTGTATGACTTGTTTTTGTGCTGCAGTTTTTTGCTGTCCCTCCCCTGTGTCTCATAGACCCATTCTCACACACACACACTACCAGTGGTAGCAGAACTGCCATTCAAGGTGCTAACTTGCCTTCGGGAGCAACTTGGGGTTCAGTGTCTTGCCCAAGGACACTTCGGTATGTGGAGTTATGTGGGCTGGGAACCTACATATTCCGCCTCGTAAAACTTTCACTGCAAGCCAGGTGGGATTGGTGCAATTTGGAAAGAGTAACATGAAGTATAGCAGCATTTAAAACAGGGCATAATTGAAATCTTTGAGAGTAAGGGAGAGAATAAAGAAGACAATGAGGCCAGTATTGTGGCCATAAAAACACTAATCGGTACATTTGAAAGCTTATGACATGCTATTGTGATCAAAGCATCAGAACCATCAGAGGAATTGTGAAGTGCTGAGCAGGAAACAGATGAATAATCCAAATCTGTATGGCCCGTAATACTCAACCAGGGAGTGTGAGTGAGTCACCACAAGGGGTTAGTTAGTTACTTACTAGTAGTAGTGTAATAAAGTGGTGTATTGTATTGGTTTGTATTGTTTGATACAAGGATCTCGATTTAGTACACCTGGCTATCAAGCAACACATTCAACAGATTAAAGTACTCTATTATATTACAATATTACTTATGTAATAGCATTTTAAATTTTATTAGTCCCTCACTCTCTGGAAAAAGTAGCTGCTTCTTTATCTCAAATCAGGATAGCCCACATAGGCTATTAAGCATGTGGCATATTAGCTTGTGGAAATACAGCTATGGCTACGCTCAGCTGCAAGCTCAAACACAAAAGATTCCTCCGAACATCATTTCAGAGCGATTTGACTTCCTTTTAAATTACAGTGCTGACCACCAACAAGTGGTGGACCCAAATGTTACATTGTGCCAAATAAGAGTACCATGCACGAGCACTAATGCTGCAATCCATCTTACTCAGAATTTGGTAAAGAAAAAATAAATAAATAAATAAAAAGCAACCCTGACCTCTGACAGTGAAAGGTGCACTGAAAAGTGGTTATTCAACTCTGAATTCCTCGTCAGGAAAAGGCGGATGTTGACATAAACACATCTTACTGCACAATGACGGCACACGCAGATTTCCCCTTTGCGTCATTTTATACTTGGAAGAACATGATTTTACTTTATATGTAGCTTTTGTGTTGTTTAAAAGGTGTTTTAAGGTTACATCTGTGACATACATCCATTGATTTCAGCCCAATCATACACAATAAGAGTATTACGACATAATTTTTATGAGCAAAAATCAAATTATTTGTTGTTTCTTTATATGTTCATCAAATTCAGCCATAAAAATACCAAGTGGCTCTGGGCATCCATGTTTTTCCTAGCAGAGGTGCTGGAACGTGTTTAGATCAGAACTTTGGAAAATTAATGTGGAATTTTCCGAGTACAATGGATTGTAGCATAATACCGCACACATGTCCATACATCTGCTCTGACATCACAGAGGACATCACGTCATTCAGGACGCATTTCCAAGGTTAATGGATCAGACAAAACTAGACTGTGTCATTATAAAGTTTCAATTATTGTCCTTTTATAATATTGAATATTGATGTTTTTAATAAATGAGAATGCAAATTTGTCCTGATGGGACCTTTGCAAAGCAAACAAAAACCTACCATATATACTGTAGTGTGTTCAACAGTTCATTTATTGTTAATGTTTCCAGTACTGAGGTCATATTGGTTAACGAGAGGAAGTCCCACCCCTCGTGTGTGTGTGTGTGTGTGTGGTGCATGTGTGAAGAGGGTGTGAGATGTACCCTGAAGTAACTGGTGAGAAGAAACGCATCTCAGAACGTACAAAACAAGTTCAATTACATTCTTGATGAATATGTAGAAAACCACACACACACTACTAATGTCTAATAGTATTTATTAGTTGCTAAACTGGAAATCCCAGGACTCCTGTAAACTATGCAGTTGTTATAATGTTGATCAAATTGATCATTTGTAGGAGTGTGCAGCAAAGGATGGAGAGGTTACTTTCATACTGAGACATTTTTAATGCAACGGTTGTATGTGGTAATGCATGTAGCTATGCAGCATTATCTGTTCAATTTCGCCATTAAAAATGGGTAATTAAGTATTTTAGATATTGCTCCTGTATTTTATATTAAATCTGTTTCCCCTCACTGACTACGTTTACATGGACAGCAATAATCTAATTATTGACCTTATTCTGAGTAAGACAATATTGTGATTAAGGTGTTTACATGAGTCGCTTTTAGAACACTCCTGTCATGTTCCCGTTTTACATGTTATAGAACATAGATCGATTAACGGCACACGTCATTACGTCCCCATGCCACACCGTCCCATGTCCCTCCAGAATTTCACATATCAACATACAGTTCGTCTTTGTTATGATACCGTATACAGTTTTGGGTGTTTCATTTTTAATTTTACGAACACTTCAAGTGCAGTTAATTATTTGTGATGCTGTACGTGCAAATAGACGACTGCTTGACTTACCGCGTACTTGCGTACTATATAGTAGCTGAAATGCATGTATTTCTCCTTCTATATACATGTCTTTCTCCTACTATATAGTAGGGAAGTACGCAGTTTTGGACGCAGCCGTGCTCTCTTGTTTGCTGTAAAACGGTTGAGCACTGCCGTGTGTGTACGTGTCCTGTCGCGAAATGCTGTGAAAACTCCCACACAACGTTAATAATGGGATTAAGGAGTGTACATGTCTGTAATACACGTCGATAATGCGACTAAAACAGGAGTACTCCACATGTCTTAATTCGATTTGTGTTTACTTCGAGTGTGACTTTATCCGGATTAAGGAAATCAACAATCGCTGTTTACATGCTAGTTTCTTAATCAGAATATCGTCTCAATTGGGTTAATATAGGATTATTGTTGTCATTGTAAAGGCACTGTTTGATAGCTTTTCTTTCATCTATTAAGGAAGTTATTTCACGTGATCAGAGGAGATGCCCTCTGTTAGTGCATTTATACTCAGGAAACAGCATGCCTATGAGTCTTAGGGTTCATTCTCCCAGGAGAAAGTTCCAGAAAATTTAAAGGCCATACAGAGGGGCAGCAGCAATTCTATGTGTAGGGATTTTCATAATTTTTGGTGGGGATTCAGCAATCCTTTTTTTTTTCTTCATGCTTTTGGTGCTTGTCATCACAATACTGATCCTGATACCAAAATGAGTAACCTATTTAGTATTAATGGCTCAGGGGATTCACAGAACATTTTATTTAATTCCCTCTGATTGCATAGTAGCCATGACGTGTGTACGTGTGTGTGTGTTCATGCTAGGCTTGTTCGTTTTATAAGGTCAGCTAAAGTGCATTAACTAGCTTTGTTGGTTATCTTGGATGGAGCAGGTTTGCAGTAGAGAAGAATGTTTTTTATTTTCTACTACAGAAGAGAGCTTCTGTTCAGCTATGAGTAAAAGAAATATATTTGTTTTCAATGTGTCTGAATCACTCGTTGTTATTGATAATAGTGGTTGATCATCAAGAACAATGTACTGGGTAAAAGCTGTTCTTTTCATTCACCCAAGGTTGTCTGTAGACATTATTTTTCTTGCCTAGCCTGCGTTTGCTGCAGTGTTGGTTGCTGCTGTGTGTTTTGTTTTCAATATTTTATCAGGTTACTTGTATTGTCAGAAGATGTTGTAGTTCCTGTTTTCTCAGAACAGTTTGCAAAAATAAGCACACTATCAGCCCACTATCCAATACCAGTACCAATATTGATGCATTCCATCCCTAGCTTTCAGTAAATGCTGATGACTTGCCATGGTGTCCATGGAATAAGTGCACTGTAAGAAATACAATTAATCAAGATTACTTGATTAATTGTAAACACTCAATATTTACATTTGTTAGGATACCAAGTAGATTTTTTTTAACAGGCAGTCAGCCTCTGGTGAAAAATCCCATGAGTTCATAATTGGTTTTAAATTTGGGGCAAGATACTTTGAATGAATATTGATGAAATTCATGCTGATAGCATATATTTAAAATATTAATGTATTCATTAAAGAAATAATTTGTGTGTTTATTTCTGGCCGTTAAAAGCTCTGCTGGAGTAGAATCACACACATTTCTAGCCATTTTTTCCTTCTCACAAGAAAAAAAAATCACAATTTGTTCCTTTTAGGCATTTCACTGCATGTGTGACGTTCATTTGTATATCTCCCCTAAATTACTTCCTACAGTTACATTAAGTGGCTTTTCCTGTCTGAGAGAAGTAGGGAAAGGCTGACATGATGTTGCATTATATAAGAATCATCTCATGATTTAATTCTTTAAAATGAGCAGAATTTCATGACCAGTCATGTGTCTTAATTCGAATAACCTGTAAATATTATGTTCTTCTGTTGCAGGTTCATTTTCCTGATGTGGAGAGAGTGGAATGGCTCAATAAGGTGTGTGTGACACTACTGTTCTTACACACTTACTTTTTAATGCATGCACTACCAGATTATTCAAAGCTAGATTTGAAAAACTTGCATGAAGTTGAATGTAAGTCTGTTTTACCTGATTGTAAATCTGAATCTTTGATCGTCGTTTTGCTGTGGAATGTCTCGAGATACAATTGTATTTCTAGCAGGAATGCAAAATAACCAGACTCTCTCTCTCTCTCTCTCTCTCACACACACACACACACACACACACCTTTCTTACTATCCACTATGAGGTATATCAACTGACTTGTGTATTACTGTAGGCCTAGGTCATTGTCCACTTTGAATTTTGGGGAACAAGCTCTATTCAGCCATTACACAATATTCAACAAACATGTGAATTTAAAAAATCAGTTTAATTTGTAGTAGCAGTGTATTTAAATAAATGTTACTTCTAAACATGAGATATGAAAATTATTGTGGTCTTCATGTTAATTGTTATTTTTAAGTATTTTCTCATTCAATCCATATTTAAGATTTTAAGATTTAACATTACATTGCTGTGGATGTATCTAGATTTCTTCGTGTCTTTTCAATCCAGTCATGGTTTTAAAAACTGCCCCACTGACCAAAAACCTCTTGAAATACAGTAAAACCTAATCTGCACATTTGAGATATGATCTAGGAATCCCAATAGAAACACACACTTTTCAGAACTCAACTTTGGAAAAGTAAAACAACAAGATCTGGACAGGACCTGCAGATTTCCTTAAAAAAAAAAAAATCACGACTAAAAAAAAAGATAAAAACCATGAACATCAGTGCTATGCAGTTGAAGATTTAGTTGCTCTGTGTCTATTACTTAAGCTCTTCGATTTATTAGCTAGTTGACTGGTTCATATAGGTTTTACTTTTATTTTTTTAATTTTATGTCCAGTCTGTTATGACTTTTTTTCAGATCAGCAGTCAATCTAATAAGGAAAATGACAAAGTGGAAGCAAGCCTTCTCATAAGCCATTCTCGTGTGGTGTGGTTTTTAAAAAAAAAAAAAACTGGCTGTGGTAGCCTGTTGTGTTTCTGATGAGATCTGTAGGTCCAGGATTGATTGCTTGACTGCTGCTTGATCAGCTTGGCTGTTCTGCGTGAATGAACTCTTAATCTGGAACTCATGCAGGTTATCTTCAGAAGGAAAATGTTTTCTAGAGCTTACACTTTTTCACTCATGTGAAAAAATAAGTACACCCCATGGAAATTGTCTGTTTATTTATTTTTACATATTTGGACAATCAAACATTTGATCCTCTTTGAAACAGTGCCTACTAAGGTGATGCACTCTATCAAATGACACATAATTGACATTTTGTAGTAATTTTCGCAATTTAAATGAACAAAAAACAGATCAGTCACATGGACAAAGTAAGTACACCCCTACATTTATCACAGCTTCAAATCCATAAAATTAGAATCAGGTGTTCACGATTGGGTGCCAGTGATTAGAACCTGCTTAGGGAGTGCAGGTGGAATCTGTCTTATTTAAATCTCTCAAATCTAGTGTCTGGTGTTCCCTTTGTTATTGAGGTGTGTGGTGTCATCATGCCACGATCTAAAGAGCTCTGTAAGGCCTTAAGAAGAAGGTCTGATGCAAAACTGCTAGTAAGTATTGCAACTGTTGGTGTCAAAGTGCATGCTTCTACAATCAGAAAGAGATTGTGCAAACTTGACCTGCATGGGAGGCGTGCCAGGAAAAAGCCTTTACTGTGTAAAGAGAACATTAAAGCAAGACTACAGTTTGCCAATGAGCATGTAGGCAAAGACCAGGCCTTTTGGAATAATATGATCTGGACAGAAGAATGAAAGATAGAGTTGTTTGGCCACAGAGACAGCAGGCATATTTGGCTCTGACCAAAGACAGCTTTTCAGGAGAGGCACCTCATACCAACTATGAATCACGATGTAGGAAATGTTATGGTTTGGAGTTGTTTCGCTGTCTCAGGGATTGGAGAGCTTGCATTCATTGATTCAACTATGAATTCTGCATCATATCAAAGAGTGCTTGAAGATAATGTGAGGCCATCTGTCCGAAAAATTCAACAGGATAATGACCCTAAGTACACTAGCAAATCCACCAAGGAATGGCTCAAAAAGAAGAAATGGAGGGTTATGGAATGGCCTAGTCAAAGCCCGGGTTTGAATCCCAATGAAATGTTGTGGAGATTTGAAATGGGCAGTACATTCAAGAAAACCCTCAAACATTTTGCAACTAAAAGAGTATTGCATGGAGTAGTGGTCAGAATTTCCAGCAAGCTGATGTCAGAGACTGGTGGACAATTATGCAAAACGTCTACATGAAGTTATTTCTGCTAAAGGGGGCAATACTAGCTTCTGAGGCCAAGGGTGTACTTACTTTTTCCACAGAAGACTATAATGTATATTGATATTTCTGTTGAATAAATGATTGAAAAAGCAAAGTTTTCCCTTGGGGTTTTGTTCAAGTACATCAACTTTATTAATAGGCATGGTTTCAAAGTGGATCAAATGTGTGCTTGTCTAAATATGTCAAAAAAGAAAATTCCATGGGGTGTACTTATTTGTGCACATGACTGTAATAGCTGCACAAAATCCAACACAAATGTCCATGCTGAAGTATTGAGTAACACAAATCCTAAGGTGCAGTGAAAGTGTGATTGTTATGATTAATTTTAGGATTGTAGTTTATAAGTTTTGGGGTTTTTTAATATAATGTGTATATATGTGTATATATAAAATATATTGGTGCTGTCAATCGATTAAAAAGTTTCATCAAGTTAATCACAGGCATGGGTTGTGATTAATCACAGTTGATCGCAAATTTTAAATACTTTTGATTTACTTGTAAACGTGCAGTATTTCATTAAATAAATTAATGGTAAACTGGGTTAAGGAAACAGCTTCTTCCGTTTTATTATCTCAACCATTAACATTTATTTAACAAGTGTTCAATAACAATCTCTTAATTTGTTGAGGCATCCATATGAACTGAAGACATATTTAGCAGAAACCAACAACTGTTACAAAGTAATGTTTGCTACAAAGTCACAAATAGCTTACCTGTAAATTTTTTGCATAGAAACATCAACTCAAATGAATTCAACAGTAAGTAGGCCTATTTTAGAAATGGAATGCCATAATGTCTGTGAAGTGACAGAGTGAACAGTCTCTACATTCTTGGTTGAAAATAATTACTTCAAACAGTGTGCATCTGAGCAACATGCCTCCTGTCAACCAATCATACATTCTACTCTTCTTTCAACCAGTTGCTCAGGCAGACTAGCTTGTTCACAGTTTCAGATGATAGAGCTGACCTCTTCTTCTGCAGAATGTGGCCTGCCAAAGAGAACAGTCTCTCACATGGCACTGTTGAGGCAGGTGTAGCCAAGTACCTTTTTGCTCTATGGGCCAGCTTACCATATGCACCTGTTTGTGGTGACCACCACTGTAGTGGACATGTTTCTGTGCTGGCACAGGGCTCTGCCTTGTACCTCTCTAGAGATTTATCTGTGGCCAGTACCTCATCATCAGACTCTGACTCTGATCCCATCAGGAGGAGGGCCAACTTCTTCTTTGGTGGTTCTGGCTCCACTTTTTCTCCCGAGGTCTGTGGTGCAGGTTTTCTATCCTTCAGAAACTCACTCGGCTTTTGCCACACCTCTCCCCTCTCTGCTCTGGGCAAGCACTTAAGGTCCTTGAACTTAGGATCTAGAGCGGTTGCTACATTTAACCACCAAAGGTTTTAGTTCTCCTTTTGCCCCCATTGAGGTCCTTTGTGAATGCAGCCTTGAAGCACGCTATGTAGGCAGGGTCAGCACCAGAGACCTCCATTGTACGCAGGATACATACTTTTCAGCACCTAGGAGCTCAGTGATATACCTACAGTGCAAACGGAGCACCACACACTTGACTTAATGACTACAGTTTTCATTCAGATGGCATCTATTTAGGGTATAGGCCTTAAATTGTGTCTAGATTACTTACAAAATACTGAATTTTATCAGTAAAATTGGAGAAGACTGAGAAATCACAATACCTGCAGGGCTCCTCCAACGTTTCCAAATTGCCAGCCTGTCATATTCAGCTGAGGTTAGCATGGCTAAGCTGTGCTTCTGCTGTGCCAGCGCTGCTTTCAGTGGATCTTTGTTGTGTTGAATCCGCCTTATCATTTCAGGAGTTGAATTCCATCGTGTCGGTACAGCCTGGACATGGAACTCCTCTATTAGTCCATACGAGGCTTGCTGAGCTTCAGCTCTGCGGTGTTTGCGGGACTGTGTCCGAACTGTCTGACTGTTTTACGGCACTTGGCTAAAACGTGGTCAAATCCGCTGTCCCATAAAGCCACGCCCTTTGTATCATATGCACCACACATGGCACATGCTCGAATGGTAGACTATTTGCAGCAGCAGTCATATTGCGAGCGCTGTCTGTTCTGTAGTTGTGACCTTGCCCATTATCTCCCACTCATTTGCAACCTTGAGAAACTGGCTGGCACATGCTTCGGCAAAATGCCTTTCTTCTGTTTTTGGTGAATGAGTGCAGCTGCCAGTTGCCATCGATTAGGTGTGCTGTTACACCAAGGTAGTTATGGGTACTACTGATGTCTCAATTAAGTGCAATAAAAGTACCTTCTGCCAACTGCCTCACTTTCGTAGCTTTTTCAGTGTCATACAGTTCATGTATTCTTGTAGCAATAGTTCTTCTCTAAGGTAGCTTTTATGATGGGTTGCCTGTGGCGATGTGAATGATGTCTTGAAGCCCCTGGTCCTGAGCTATGTTGATGGGCCTGCAGTCTGTGGCGATCCATTTAGCGATTGCATTAGTTAGCTTTGCTGTTGTCGTTTTGTTGATAAACTTGCCTCGGCCGCACTCTGCCAGTGTCGTTTGATGAGCACGGCTTGTTAACCCTGTCTCAGCACTAGCATCTTTGCTAGTGAACATCAGCAAAAATGTGTTTCGTCCGAAGATGGTACTTCAAACTTGTTGTGCTTCAGTGAAAGGATAGTTCATCACTGCAATAAGCATACACAATATTGGTTTTATCAAAACTTTCATCTGGAAGCTTTTTTATAGCAAAACTTGCCGTTCAGCAGAGTGGACACCGTCTCCTCTGTCATCGTATTATATATGTTTGCCGTGCCCTTAGCACACAAATCTGGGTAACCATCTGCACTGCGATAACGGGAAGAAGTTTGGGTCAAACTTGGTCAAATTATTTATTTGCGTCAAAAATGTGATTTCTTAGATTAATCGCATGTGTTAACATTGACAGCTCTCTCTCTCTCTCTCTCTCTCTCTCTCTCTCTCTATATATATATATATATATATATATATATATATATATATATATATATATATATAATATCTATATCTATCTATATATATATATATATATATATATATATATATATATATATATATATATATATATACACACGCACATACTACCAGTCATAAGTTTGGAGACACTTGACTGAAATGTTTCTCATGAGCTTAAAAATCTTTTGATCTCAAGGTGTATGATTAATGTTTGTAATCGGTGTTGTGGACAAAAATATAATTGTGCCAACATATGAATTTCTTTCATTAGAAAACTATCACTCTATTTACAAAAAAATATATTTTTTAAATGGATGACTTGGAGTGAAATATTCTGAAAAGCAGCCAGTAAGTGTCCAGCGTAGGTGGGAACTCCTTTAATACTGTTTAAAAAGCATCTCAGGGAGATTCCTCAAGAAATCGGTTGAGAAAATGCCAAGAATACATTTCTGGAAATTCTAGGTAAAAAGGTGTCTACTTTGAAGATGCTAAAATATAATAATAATAATTCCCATAGTTCCATTTGTGTTATTCCAGAGTTTTGATGACTTTATTATTATTCTAAAATGTGGGGGGTGGAAATAAAAATAAAGAATGAATGTGTCTAAACCTTTGACTGGTTGTGTGTGTGTGTGCGCGTGTGTGCGCGTGTGTGCGCGTGTGTGCGCGTGTGTGTGCGTGTGTGTGCGTGTGTGTGCGTGTGTGTGTGTGTGTGTGTGTGTAACGGAAAAAATGGTGCTGAATTTTGTTTTAAAATTTGAATAAACTATGAATCTAATAATAATAATAATAATAATAACAACAATAATTGACCGATTAATCGATTGTGAAAATAATTGTTGCCTCTACTCCAAAATGTGATCTCGGTGACTTTGACCTTGTCATGTTTGTTGGTGCCAGATGGGATGATTTGAACCTCTCCTGGAATTTTCATTAGATTGCCTCTAGAGTCTCTAGAGTTTAACTGCGGTTTAACAATAACAGAATAATCTAAGGCCACACAGGTTCACCGACACTGTACAGTTGAGTATTAAAAAAGGTGATGTTTTTCTAATCTTCAGCTGTCCAGTTTCAGTTAACTTGTGCCCTTAGATTCCTGTTCTTGGTTGACGGGACTTAAACCTGATGTGGTCTTTGGCATGGTTTGGCATGCATCTCTGCTCACCATGGTTATAAAGGGTGGTTATTTAAGATACCGTTGCCTTCCTGTCAGCTCAAACTAATCTGGCCATTCTCCTTTGACCCCTCTCATGAAGGAGGCATTTATGCCCACAGAACTGCCGTTCACTGGATGTTTTTCAGACACTGCCCTCTGTGTAAACTCTGGCACCATCAACCCTGTTAAAAGTCAGTGAAATCAATGTCTCCCCATTCTGCTGTTTGATGTGAACATTAACTGAAGCGCTTGACCTGTATCTGCATGAATTTATGCATTGAGCTGATGCCACATGATGGGCTGATTTGATAATTGCATGAATGAACAGGGGTACAGACTTTACTGCACTATTAGGGAAAGGTATATACAATTCTTCATATGATTATAGATTTCCAATACAAATAGGTCTGTCACGTTGTTATTGACAAACCGTACGATATATGGAAATGACCTCGATCATTTTTGCTGATTTCTATATTGCCCATTGTGTTTACATGCATGTTTGTTTTCATAAGAATGAATGTCACCAACATTTTAGCCATTTGCGCTGCTTCTGTCCTCTCGTCTGCTCTAGGGCTTTCAAATTAAAATTTAAACTATGAATATTCATGAAACTTAAGATAAAAATGCACATTCAAATTTAAGATGTGTAGCAAACACTAGCACAGATTTAATTAAAACCTACTGTTGAAAAATGACATGCAAGATATTAACAATGCACTAATAATGTTATTTGAAAAAGAAAAATCTAGAAAGAATAGTTCTAGTAAACACTAGAATAATTTAATGATAATAATTTCAGATAATCCAATCATAGTAAATAATGTCGGGGATTTAGCCACTTAAGCTGCGTGAGTTGAAGCTGAACAGTGAATGAACTGCGGTAAACTGAAGCACTTTACTAGCAGGTTAATTAACTCACCCACACGTATGAGATTAATCAGACATATACACAACATAAATGTAATATTACTACTTGCTTCTGCACAAAATGACACAAATGCACAAGTGAACTTGAACTTAAGTAAGGCGCTAGGTAGAATTGTAAGTCATATTGTGAATACGTTTTTTCTATAACCGCACTAAAACACAGATAATATGAATAACTAAAGCATAAAGAATTCACTGTATTGTATTGCAATAATGTACTCACTGTAATTATTTCAGGAGATCAGGTTTTCACAACAGGGGCAGTTTTCACATGTATTTGTTGGTACATGTTTAAGTTAATATAAGGTGTGAATATTTGGGTTACTTTTTGCATTTTCTCATCAACTAAAATGCTGTTTACTAATATTCGATGCCTTTTTTTGTCAGAGTAAAATGAACTAAAAATTAATAAATATGACCATGAAATATTGACCAAATTTACAGAATATTTTTGTCAGTAGACAAAAAGAAGACATTCCAAATCCAATGTCAAAATATTCTTAAGAATTAAAAGGTAATTGCGCTTTGAAGGAGTGTACTTGCACTATTATATTATATGATCATTACATCAGTGGCATAAAATGTTATTAAAATTGCAATAATATTGTTTATCGCAATTATTTCTGGGACAATATGTCGTCCAACAAAAGTAGTTATCATGACAAGCCTAAATACAAATTGAAAGAGATGTAGAAAATGTTATTACTATATATTGTTCTTAAAAACACTATGAAGGTGGCAGTTATTCTGAATGTGTAATATTCTAACCCAAATACTGAAATTATTTAATTAGCATAGACTTAGACATGCATGTATCAAACAAGAGCACCTTAACCTCTGCTGACCCTCTCTCTCTCACTCTCTCTTTTTTTCTCTTTCTCTCTCTCTCTCTCTCTCTCTCTCTCTCTCTGCCCCTTATTCATTTACTTTCCTCAGACAGTTCATCAGATGTGGCCATATATTTGTCAGTTTGTTGACAAACTCTTCCGTGACACCATCGAGCCAGCCATCAAAGGAGCCAATGCGCACCTCAGCTCTTTCTGCTTCTCCAAGATTGACATGGGGGACAAGGTCTCTATACACTTACTCACTTTACACACCTGTCCAACTCTGAAAGGAATAGTATATAATTCTAATAATTGTTTATTACCCAGATACAATTATTTTGGGTAACCAGTTTCAAAATGTCTAAAGTTTCTGCTTAGTATGTGTTGGCGAAAGTTATATCTACAGTCAGCTCAATGTCCAAGTATCTGGACAGTGACACAGTTTTCCTAATTTTGCCTCTGTGCACCCCCACAGTGGATTTGAAATGAAGCAATCAAGTTACAATTGAAGTGTCGATTTTCAACTTTAATTCGAGGTTTATAACAAAAATATTGCATTAACATTTTAGGAATTACAGCCAATTTTGCAGAGTCCCTTCATTTTCACAGGCTCAAAAGTAATTGGACAAACTAACATAATTATAAATATAAAGATTATTTTTAATACCTGGATGCAAATGGACAATTGACTGTTAAGCAGTTTCATGGCCAGGCGTGGCCAGTCTCCTCATTATTTCTTGACATATCAAGGAGAGAGAAGATCTGGAGTTGATTCCAAGTGTTGAATTTGCATTTGGTAGCTGTTCATGAGAACTTTCAGTATGCTGTCCAAAGAGGTGTCGATGCAAGTAAAAGAGGCCATCATTAGGCTGAAAAAACAAAACAGACCTATCAGGGAGGTAGCTGAAACTTTAGGAGTAGCCAAATCAACAATTTTGTACATACTTAAAAAGAGGGAATGCGATGGCAAGCTCAGCAACACCAAAAAGCCTGGAAGACCACAGAAGACAGCTAAAGTGGATGATCGCAGAATTCTTTCTTTAGTGAAGAAAAACTCTTTCACAACATCTAGCCAAGTCAAGAACACACTCAAGGAGGTAGCCTGCCAATTTTTGGCTGCCAATGGAACTGGCCACTGGTGTTTATTGATGATGTGAGTGCTGATCGAAGTAGCCGGATGAATTCTGAAGTGTATAGTGTTATACTTTCTGCTCAGATTCAGTCATAATGCTGCAAAACAGATAGGACGACGCTTCACAGTGCAGATGGATAATGACCCAAAACGTACCAAGAAAGCAACCCAAGCTCTTCTTAAGGCAAAGAAATAGAATGTTCTTAAATGGCTGGGACAGTCACCTGACCTCAACCTAATTGAATTTCTAGAGACAAAACTGAAGGCAGAAACTCACAAACATGCAGCAACTGAGGGCAGCTGCAGTAAAGGCCTGACAAAGCATGTCACGGAAGGAAACTCGGCCTTTGGTGATGTCCATGGGTTCCAGGCTTCAGGCAGTCATTGACTGCAAAGGATTTGCATTCACGTGTTAAACAATTATAAATATAAAGATTTTTTTTGTTTGTCCAATTACTTTTGAGCCTGTGAAAATGGAGGGACTCTGCAAAATATGGCTTTAATTCCTAAACGATTAATGCAATATTTTTTATAGTTAAACCCTTAGAAAGTCTACACTTCAATCACACCTAATTGCTTCATTTCAAATCCACTGTGGTGGTGTGCAAATGCACAAGTACAAAAATTGTCACTGTCCAAATACTTATGGATGCTTATAGAATCCTCTCACACACAAACACACACACACACACACTTGTATCGTCAGCCTATTGTAATATTCAATTCAGTTCAATTCGGTTTTATTTGTATAGCGCTTTTAACAGTGGACATTGTCCCAAAGCAGCTTTACAGGAATATATAAATTCAGGATATAGATTTTAAATGTATGAATTTATCACTAATGAGCAAGCCATAGGCGACTGAAATACAGGACCTTTTGTTTGACCACCTGTTACTCTTTCTGAAAAGTTGTTTTGTGACTGTGTCTATTGTTAAAAGTACTATACATATTGTGTTTCCCGGTCCTGCTACTAAACTATTCCTCTATGTAGTATTTAACATTTTCCCTGCAGGACCACACAAATGAATGGCTGGTTAATTTAGCTCAGTTGGGTTAGAGAACTTAGGAATAAAATGTGCAGTGCATATGAACACCAGGACTAGGATACGTACTATACCTCATACTGTCTAGTTCAAGATGGACAAACAGTTGTAGGACAATGCAAATACAAGATGCATAAGCAAATCAAAGCCACAAATGGTTGATCTGTTGCAGTGCTTTAGGAGTTGACGTTACTTGTGTTTTCTATCTTTCTGTCTTTCTCCAGGTCATTTTCTATTTCTCTCTCATGCTTGTGCTTTCTTTTTCATTCTCTCTGCAGGCCCTGAGAGTGAATGGAGTGAAGGTTTACACTGAGAATGTAGACAAACGACAGATTATCATGGACCTACAAATCAGGTGAGCTGCATGATGGGTATTGTATTCGTTTAGTGATGAGTTTAGAACACCGTGACCTCAAGGCCTTTCAAACAAATGCATTATGAACCATGCAGTGCTTCCATGCTGTTTGCTGGTGAGTTTAGGTCTCACTGTGCACTAGGGGTGATGTTCCTAAATGTCTGTGCATTATTCATATGTGTTTATTCACGTGTATATGTTAATTTTGTGTATTTGTTTAGCTTTGTTGGGAACACAGAGATCAATGTGGAGATTAAGAAATACTACTGCCGAGCAGGCATCAACAGCATCCAGGTAAGAATCACACATTATTCCCAGGTGTCTGTCTTGTGTACATGTGTCTGTGTGTCTATACTGCATATATCTTTCTGTGTGCAGGTTTTGAGAATTTAGATATGCACCGAAAGTGACTTTTTGCACAGAGTAGGCTTATTTCGTCAAGCTAATAAATTTTATTTGATCACATAGAGCAGTCAGTTTTCCCCACAGATCTGAAATAAACCTGGCTAGAGGTCAGAGGACAGGAAAGATTTGTAAGGAGATTGGGGTTGATTCAGTTGTTAGTTATTGTTATGAATTTCCACCTTCATTAAACTTCTTTGTAATTACTGGACATATGACTGATCCAGAATACATTAATGAAACATCTGTTTCATTGAAATAAATAAACGAGCATTTCTCTGTGCTTATCTTTTTATTAGGGTTAAGCAGCTCGGACTCTGTGTTTTCTAGCTTGTGGGTGTAAACTGAAATCATACAGGCCCTCCAACCATGGTATAGTTTTGGTGAAATTCCAAGTAGGTACATAGTACAACACAAAATCATAGCTCTTTTGCAAGAGTAGTAGTTATTTTGGATCATGATTTGAGGCTCTGGGTAAAGAGGAGTGTGAGTTGCACATGGCTCCTCAGTAACCACTCGATTTTAAAATAGTGTGCCAGTGTATCATTGGCAACAAGAAACTGATATCGATTTGAATGAAGTTTATTTATTAGTCCCTTTCTACCGGTAGTCAGGACAGGGGGCAGGATGCACTACACACTCGGTAATCATACTGATGATGTGGATTCCTGAAACAAGTGAATTCCCGTTCTTTATAACAGCTATACCTTACAAGTATCTGTGAATTAGTTATTACTATGGAAACAATAATATATTAGAATGAACAGATTGATGCATACCTGTAATTTGCCTTGCAGCTGACACTGTGTGATTATAGAGAATTAATCAACACTTTTTGGCCAATTAGATTCAAGAAATCAACAGCTCTCTATAAAATGTTTTTTTAATGGGAAGAAATATATTTGGCTTTCAATAAAAAAGTCCTTAACAGATGTAAATGTAAGTAATAATTAATTATTCTTCTGTTTTCATTTGTCCTTAGCTGCACGGGGTGTTGAGAGTCATGATGGAGCCGTTGCTAGGAGACATGCCTCTGATTGGAGCACTATCTGTTTTCTTCCTTAAAAAACCTGTAAGACACACACACACACACCCATCTCTGTGTTTTCTTAATGGGATTCTTTGTATCAGTTGCTTTCAACTCTTTTCATTTTAGATTATAGAAAGTAGTGCGAATGAGCCTATACACAAAGGCAAACAACTTTTATTAACAGAGCTGAGGAGAGTATAGAAAAATGAAACAATAACCTATTCAAGTAGTGTTTTATGACCTTTAACAGGTTACGACCAGAATTCAAGGACAGCTGTCAGTTCTGAAATAAACTTAGTACATGTAAGGAATAACACACAAAAAGCCATGCTGTTATAGGAACAGGTGTTACCACCCTGAAGTGGATTATTATCCTATAACAGCATTTCCTGAAGTGTTACTCCTCTTATATCACAGCAGTTGGCCAACCCTTAGAATTTTTTATTTAATTATGAATGACATTTCATACTTTTTAACCCTTTATAACAACATTTAATGTTGTGGATCATCTAAGAAGCAAGTTAGTTGCTGTCATTGTTTACTTTTAAGATGTACCATAGTGTTTATGTAGATATAAACAGGTGTTTCGTCACCAGCCTCTCTTTTTAAGTTTTGTGTATGAGCTGTTACTATAGAAACAGTAACCTAATTGATTGAGTGCATTAATACAAACCTGTCATTTATTTTACAGGCAGAACTACTGTCACAGCTGTGCTGTGATAGAAAATTCATCAACACTTTGTGATTTGGGAATTCAGAAAATGTTGATAATTTTTTCTATAACACCACCTATCTGACAGTAGTTCTGGCTGTAACAGAATAACCTTTTCAAAATTAACCCTTAATCTTCAATAACCACAAAATCTATGTGCAGGTCCTCTCTTTGGGAGGCTAAACCGTGTATCACTAGATGCTTTATTTTTTCTGTTTAAACAGTGAATTCTTCTAAAATTGTCTTGTAATGGTCGCTCATTAGAGAAATAGTTTACTTTATCAGCTGGCTCCATCTTTAGTGTAATTTCAAAGAAAAGGAAACTGTTTGGCCTTCCTGGAAAAACAGGCCCAGATGAAAGTGCTTTTGATATGTACAAAGCTTCACTGGTAGTTAGCTGATTACCTCAGTTGATGTACTTTATATAGCCAAAAGTTTGTGGACACCTGACCATCACCCTGCTAAGTGCTTTTTTTATTAAAAAAAAAAAAAAAAATCATCACCCCCCCCATTCTAGATGTAGTGCCCCTTTGCTGTATAATAGCCTCCACTCTTCTGGGAAGGCCTTCCATTAGATGGTTAGTGTTGAGCAATGCATTATATCACAAGGACTCATTGATGCTATAAAAAGAATAATGAGGGACAAGTTTTTACACACACACACACACTTTGGCAGAAAAGCAGCTGCCAGGATTTCAGCTTTTTTTTTTCTTTTCTTTTTTTTTTTTGCTCTACTGGGTTTGTGCTGTTTCCTCCAATTACCAAACAAGCCGAGCTGTAACCCATTCTTCAAACAAAACAAAATCTAAAATTTTAACTTAGGGTTGTAACATCTGTATTTTTGTGTAATTTGATTGGACAGTGTTTGCTTAGTCTATCTACCTTTGGTTTTAACTTCAAAAGCTTTTTGTGGGGGGGAGGATGATTGAGGACATAATCCACTTTGTTTGTCAGTACACCCCTGACTGTATTTCCATGCACCTTCTGAGTCACTGTTATTGACATCTAATGGATGCGTCAGTTAAAATGGTGGTTAAAAATATCAGCTCACTTCTTCATGATTCTGAGTATTTTTCTCATTATTGCTGGTAATGCTGTTGCACTTTCACAAATGCTCCAAAATAATTGCTTTAAAACAGTTGTTAACATCTGTTAACTAGTTATGTGGATTACAAAAATGAGGCCTTATGTCTCAGCCCTGCTGGCCTGTTCATACCATCCACCTCCTGACCATAAAGGCTCCAACGTCAAATCACATTTCTAGCATCATCCGCTCCCATCATCGAGATCCAATTTAACCCTGGAACTGAAGAAATCTAATCTGTTTGACTGGACAAACAAAAAGAAAACAAAGCAAGAAGGCAATAAATCTCAAAATCTTAGATTTTGGTTTTGTTGGTCATTTTACAATTTTAAAGGAGTCATATCATGATTTTTAATGTTTTCCTTTTGTTTGGGTATGTAATGTATCTGTTTGTGCCTGTATAAGATCTGAAAAGTCACAAATCTCATAGTCTTCCCCCAAACGGATTTATTTAATCTAGCAGAGAACACTGCTCCAGACCTGTCCAAAACACTGCTCCAGACCTGTCCAAAACGTGTCATTCGAAGTCCAGATTTACTTCCGTAACACGTCTACATCACAGCATGCACTATTAGCATAATCCTGCCCAAAGGCAGGCGCGAAGAAAGAAGGCGTGGCTTCAGTGAATTCAGTTGCCATGTTGCAGAGACGCTCTGTGTTCGGTGTGAAAGCAAAACCCCTTTGTTTAGCCTTCCGAAAATGGACGAAATTATGAATCGGTGGTTATTGTTTATTTATCATGCTGTTCCTGTAGTAGAACCCAAACGTTTGCTTGTGCACAGCGCATTTTACAGAGGACAGCTTCCTGAACCTGGTCGAGCACAAAGCAGGCTACACACAAAGGCTACTCCTGAAAAGTGGGCTGATTCCCACTTTGCTCGGACAATCTTGTGCTTCTGAATCAGAAGCTGTAAGTGTGTTTTGATTATTTTATGAAGTACCTGCTACTGACTGTTTGAATGCGGAGTTTTTTGTTGTGGCCCAGGGCTCAGTTGTAGACCACTGCTCACGTGCTAGCTAAAGTTTGCTAAGTTGCCTCAGTTTTTTGAAGTGTTTGTTTGTATGTTGGTGGTCTGACAGAGACGTTGATTGTAGCTGCTGTTGTGATTGTATCTTGAAACGGTTTGTCAATTGAATCACAAGAATCTTAGCTTTCCAAAGATATATCACACGAGTACCTATGTACACAGTACAGTTTTGCACTTAACAGTGTGATGGCCTGCCGGTGGGCTGTTGGAATTTACATCGTATCTGAAAGGTAAGAGAGTTACAAAATAAAAACTTACCACTGTGAAACATTCTGCTCAAGTCGTGTTTGCAAAGTTGGTTCCACTTGATCATACGCATTTTCTGAATCTGCCTCGGGCTTAAACTGATATGGTAAAACTGACATGTTGCTTAGGAGCTTAGAATTGCTTTAGAAGCCTTGGAGCCTGAAACTAACCCAAGGAGCGTTACGTTTCCGACGTATGCTTGAGGTTTTTGGCCAATCACAATGCTGGTCAGCTGACCAGCTGGCCAATCAGTGCAATCTGGGCTTTTCGGAAGGAGGGGCTTTGGAGAAATCTGAGCATTTTAGGAAGCCCGGGAATAGAGGTACTGCAATAATGTACAGTATGTGACACATAATGTGTTTTCTGAACATTAAAGCATGTTAACCAATTCTGTTACACCCAATAAACAAAATAATTAATGTTTAAAAACATTTAAAAATCATGATATGACCCCTTTAGGGAATGGTCATATTGTCATCATTATGGGAAAAAACATTATGGGGGAAAAAACTTGCTAAGTGTCTGATCAGCCAGTTCCAAACCATCCACACTGGGATGAAATAAATATTTCAAATTTTAACTAACTGATGATGATGATGATGATGATGATGGAGGAATTAAAAATATCTTTGTTATTGAAAATAACAGATGCATTTAGCACTTTATATGGTCAGAAATGATTCTATTCCTGTTCATTAATTGGCCCTATGTGCTGAGAAATGAAACATTTGTGCTGGTTGATGGCACATACATAGTCAGACTATTCTGGGGTGGGGGTTGTTGTGTTTGTTTTTTTGGTAATTCAGTGTTTGCTGTATAACATGGTGTGCAGAGGAAAAGAGCTTACTGTATTGCTAGTGTTAACTTGTGCTCGGCGCCATCCAGTAATAACCTTTTCAGTATTCCGTGTTGTGTCTGCAGACAGCCTAAATGTCGCAGGCATGCCCATGTTTGGTGAAGAATGTTTGTGTGTGTGTTTCATCCCTGCCCTAAGGGTTGGAGTGTTTGCTTACTATATAACAGGGTGTGGCACAAATGTTGGGCTGTGTTTGGATGTGTGTAATGTAGTAAGAACATTCAAAAGCAAAAAGAGTATTAGTTAGGAAATAAGGTTTACCAAGCATTAATTTATTTTGGAAATATAAATTAGATGTAACTGTTTTTGTCTTTGCGTGTATGTATGTTTAATGTTTGGTATAACATTTTACTGTTGGCACATGCTTGAAGGTGTTTGGTTTGAGGTAATTTCTGGCAGTTTTCTGTGCTTCGACTTAAGAATTCACTCACACAGTTCTGCTTGTTTCATTGCCAAAGACACTGACTCCTGCCTGAGCCTTACAGAGTCAGTTTCAAAACGATTTCGCTCTCTTTTTTATTTCCTGTGGACAATACAAGATCAGGGGAATTATTCAGAAAGAAACGTATGTGCCCAAACTGCTTTGCATAGTACAGCAGATGGGCTGTGGAAGCCAGTATTCATACTAAATATAGTGTACTCGTGTAGGGAGCCATTTCGTATCCAGTTTTTTTTAGTTAATTTAGCTGCTGTAATAATAATCATGCAAATCTTTATAGAAAACACTCCCTCAAAAATCTGAAAAGTTTTTGACATAATCTCATCTCTAAAGGGATGTATAAAGTTTCTGTAAATCTCATCACTCAGACAGAAGCACTCCTATGATCTTGTTTTGGATGAGTGAGAAAAGCCAACAGGACAGTAGACTTAGCCATGTTGATGTAGTTATGACCTAAACTAATCTGCTAAAGCTAAAGTGTATTACAAATACAAATTGAAAACAAAAACAGACTATATTAATCGATTAACTGACATATTATATTACTGTACCACTATATAAATCATGAAACATGATTTGGGTAAGAAAGGTGTTGGAGTAGCACTGTTCTCTTCATGAATGGTCCATAATGAGCAACTAAATAAGAGATGTGAGTTAATCGTCATAGATCCATTGCTGTATTTATGTCTCAAGGGCAATTGGGGGCAGGGACGCAGGAAAGCATTTTACATTGGGGTGTGGAATTTCAAGCAGCATACATGTAGTGTGAGTGATGATGTCACACCAGAAATTATAGTCCAGTAAAATTTTTAAAGCAATTCTATGTCTATTTCAATAATTTATACTCTAGCACAGATGAATTGGTGCTGATTAAATTTCTGTAGCAGCCCAAATCAGAATTTTTACAACTGTAACATAAATTAGTGTGCTCCTTCTAATGTTACTGTTCCTATCACAGCTTATTCACAGGGACTTGTATGGCAGACACTCCAGATAATCAAACACATTTTGTTAAATAACAAGGAAAATCATATAATCATTAATATGGTGAAACTTGTTTAACGTTTATTCAGCATTTACTTAAAAACACTGCTTGCCAGTTTATAGAGAAACCAGAAAGCACCTTTATCCTGAAACTCCTCTGTCCTGAAGATTTGAGCCCACGTGCCATAACATTAAATGAAACTATGACCACTTAAAAAAGTGTGATGTGCTGTTCATTAATAAAGTAAAAATATTTATTCATGCAAATTGCTGTGGTATAAGAGGAATGCAACATGTAAACTGAAGAATCGCTCAAAATAGTCAGTTTTAAAGTTTTGTTTGTCTGTATATTATTGTTACACTCTGACTGGTTCGCAGGGAAATGAGGAGACGGTAGGCAGGCTTGGGACAACTCAAAAGGGCTCTTTATTTCAAGCTCACGTTTCGTTGCTTTTCAGTGATTTTATTTCACTAGGCACATATATACATATGTACACACACACACCTCTGTGTTTCTCTCTTTCTCTTGCGGCTCACATCTCTCCCAACTTTGTCCTTGCTGCTGCTCACTTAAACACAGAATGCGTGTTGGAGCAATCCCACACAGGTGTAGATCCTTACCACTCACTTTTCCCTGCTCCGCCCTTCATCCACAAACCAGCAATCGACCATGCCCCCACCTCCACAATTATTATTTTAGAAGTTGCAGCTACATTTGCAGTTAAAGTAATACTGAAAGTTGGTGGTGCTGCAGAAAATACCCCTCATTTCATCACAGATTGGGGTGGAGAGACAGGTTCACCCAAATGGAATTTTCAACTAGTTGAGGGATCAATAGTCATGATTTGACTGTTAAAAATGTTTAAAAATGTGTTTTTTGTTGTAAATGGCTGGCCCTAGGAATATGTTAAAACAGTGGTTCTCATCCAGGGGGGCACGGAGAGATGGGAAGGGGCGCATATTGTTTTCAAGAGAGAAAAAAAAAAAAAACAGACAGGGCATCATTTGGGTACTCCGTGTATTTTATTGCTTTTCAAATAGAATATGCATAAATGAAAAACCCCTCACTCCCTCTCCCTCTGTATTTTCTTTTTGCTGGGGAGAGGCGGAGCTTAGACTGCCTTTTATCTAGCGGTCAGTGCAGACCAGTGTTGCCAACTTAGCAACTTTTCAGACCCCTTTAGCGACTTTTTGTTTTGTTGCAAAAAACAGCATCTAGCGACAAATCTAGCGGCTTTTGGACAAACCTTAGCAACTTTCCAAATTTGGCCAGTACTGTCCGGCAAGCGCGAGGTCTTGCTTTCCCGCTGCACTCACACCTCTCTCTGCGTCTGCTCTGTTCAGTGAGGGGCTGAGAGCCGGAGATTTAACAACGTCCTGGATAACGAGACACGCCCTTCATCCCAATTTACATCATTCGTATGTGAATGTTTTTAGAACGCAAGAGGGGGCTTGCGTTACAAAAGGTTGAGAACCTCTGTGTTAGAATATATGATCGTGATCTTCATCCACACATGGACTAATCCGTTATCTGTTAGGTCTATTCAATATTCTAAGCACTCCCTCAGAACATTAATAATAATCACATTATCGTTGTGTTGTTTTTTTTTCCTGGGGAAATATGACTCTCAGTGTGCCTGCCCAACAACAAACTCTCAGGACATCTAACAAAGCGTTTCCAAGCTACACTCATTCATTATACACAATAACAGGACTGATAAATGACAGGAACAGATGTGTACACAGATGAATTATCAAGGTGATAACAAAGCAAATCTAATGTTGTACTTTTGGAAAGAGCAGCTCTCAGAATGTATTTATGCCATATACGCATGTATAGAATTGCTGTAAAAAACAAAAAACATGCTGTGCATGTGAAAATGTTCATATAAGCCAAATGTAAATCCCTAATAATACCTAATATTAAATTTTCTTAATAGAATGTATGTTTTCAATTTTATGGTATAAACATTTCTCAGACTTGTTCCATTGGTTTTTAACCTTAATCTCTTACTACCATACCCTGTACTGAATAGTCAATTATGATGGACAAAACTTTCAGTTTTTGGCTGATATTAGTAAGACAAAGACCATTTTACACCAGACATGAGCACCACAGGTGGGCAGCTTCTAATACACCCTGATTTTAATCTGTGCAATGAAGCATATGCATAATTCCAGTGACTACTCTGTGAAAATACGTCAATGTATATAGACCATAAAGCATTTATTCCTTTGAGCATGTTCGTGTTTATTAAATAAGTTTTGATAATTCGGTGACATTTGTCCTCCAGTGTTGAGCACCGCTGCAATTTTAGCCATGTACTGTTTAGATTAAATGCAATATAGCACAAATATTTATAGTGTTTCTAGCCACGAGAAATACTCATTGTGAACACGCATCAGGTGTATAAGGCCACACTGATTAACATGGGAGCATACTGGAAGCAGGACTGACGTCGTGGTCGACCTGCATCTGGTGTAAAATGAGCTTGAAATGGGCTTAACACCTTGTCCTTACAGTAACCATTTATATTTAAGTGTCCTATATTTTGATTTATACACTGAAGAAATAAAATGTAATAATACTACAGACTAGCTGTTATCACAAATTCAATGACAAATCAATAATTGTGTGGAGTTATAATGACAATACTTAGCTAAGACTTTTCATGTATGCAGTAATACTTAGAATTTTGTATTTGACATGTACTTGAGATTTGACATGTGCTATAAGATTTTATAGCATATAATATGAGGTTTGATATGAAGTATCTAGTATTGTAGCACCTTACCATACAATTTAAGAAGCATTAAAAGTCTTAAATAGTATTATATTTAAACCTGACCGTGCTTGCAGGCACACAATCCAATATTGACTGTGGCATGCAGAATTTGTCCGTATTGATTGAACTTTGAGGAACCCTTGCACCAAAGTAAAAGTTTCTTATGGGTCAGTTTGTAACTAAACCTAATACTTACTAAAAACATAACAACTTAAAAGAAATCCAGCAGCACAGCTTCCTCAGAACCAGTGTGTGATAAATGTACACATTCATAGACATCTATTACTGCTGAGAACAACCCTGGTCCTATTACTTTATCTTTTTATCTTAATATAGATTTAATCTGACAAAATGATTTTGTGTATTGGGTGAGAAACTACAAACTAAGAAAAACTAAAATTGTCTGTATCTGTCTATATAAAAGTGAAAACTTATTCTTAAGTACCAAGTGTATGTGTGTTTTTCAGCTGTTGGATATTAACTGGACAGGTCTGACTAACATACTCGACATCCCAGGACTGAAGTGAGTCATTTTCCATTATTACATTGTACTTATTTGGACAAAAATCAATACAAACCATGTGAGCCATATTTCTTATTTACAGTCATTGCCAGGCAAACAGCCTGAGGCAGAAACAGGAACACTGAGTTCATGGTTTTGACTTTTGCTATAACACAAATTCACCACTACATGCTACAGTCGTGGATATGCTGCTCTCCTTGTTAGACTGCCTTGTTAGAGAGCCACACCAAGAGTGGAATTATTTGCATCATTCAACAAACCGCCCACCAGCTCTGTGTGTGTGTGTGTGTGTGTGTGTGTGTGTGTGTGTGTGTGTGTTTTTGGCATTCACTCCCCCTCACACTTGAATTTCAGATTTTTCCCCTAAAAGGTTATGGATTCCTTTCATGGATGCTGTTTTGTTTTTGTACTTGCGCTTGCTCTCTCTCTCTCTTTCTCTCTCTCTCTCTCTCTCTCTCACTGTTCCTCTTCTTCTCTTTCTATCTCTTTGTTCCTGTAAAACTTTCTCTGATTTTTGTAGTTGTATAAAGTTCACACTTATTGTTGTTGGTGTACGCCCTTAAATTTGTGTGCTTTCAACACACACACACACACACACACACACACACACACACACACACATTGGAAATCCCTACTAATCAAATAATAAAGCTAATGCACACTCTCCAGTTGCCAATTTAGGAAATGGCAACACAAATAAATGAACCACTCCTACCTCAGTCAGTCCTCTTTTGCATTGTATATTGCACGTGTGTGTATAGGCATATAGACTGTAAAAATAGTGCAAATATCTAGATAATGTACAAGTTAATTGCTTAAGCATCGAGATCGACGGTAGTTGATATTGAGCTTCAGTTAAAGACAAGTTATGAAGCCTAATGTATAGAAGGGTTAAAGCCATATATCCATATTGAGACCCACCTTCCCAATCAGATATTAGAGCTAATGCAGAGTACTACAGCACTGTTGGATAGGGTGTGGTTGGTTGGTTGGTTGTGAAATTGACTGATCCAGCAGTGAATGCAAAGTGTTTCAGGACATCATCAGTAGTTTCTCTCTCTCTCTCTCTCTCTCTCAGTGGACTGTGTGATGGTGTGATTGAGGACATTATTTGCAGTAACTTGGTGCTTCCCCAGAAAATCACCATTCCACTGGTGGGAGAAGCACAACTGGCCCAGTTACGTTTCCCATTGCCAAAGGTATTGACTCACTCTGCCTTACATGGTTCACATGTTGAACCTGTTTTAATGCGATTTTCTAAATGAAACTTGTAGCTAATAGCAGAAATCTGTTTTGCATTCGGTGACACCCACAAAACTCCATAAAAGGCAAAACTCACCAACCAGAAAGAGCAAAATATCAGGATTAAAAAATACAACATTTGTGTGTAATATAAGATAAATAAATGAAAGAAATAAGTTAACAAGTTAAAATTGATAATGTAATTCATATGTTAAATTGCAGTAACTCCTTTGCAAATTATATGATTTGACATAAAACATGAATTTTATATTAGATAGTCTGTTTATATGTAAATGTATGAAGAGAATGTTCCATGTCTTGTGAGTATTTTGATACTACTATGGGTGCTATGGTTTATGCCTGAGCTTCAAAACACTTCTGGTCTGTGTTGAACCTTAGGCATAAACCCTACGACCAGTAGGCAAAGATAGGTTTAGCATATTATGCAAAAACTGGTCCTAGGTTTTATGCCTTGCTCAAAGCTCAGGAGAACGTTGCCCCATACCACCCCCTGTACTCTAATCAGGGAATTGCACTTTGTGTACTCAAAGTTTGTACATTTGTGTTTGTGCACTTTGCATTTCCAGGGTGTTTTACGGGTTTATTTTATGGAAGCCCAGGATCTGTTGGCTAAAGACACATATCTGGGTGGTCTGATCAAAGGGAAGTCTGATCCATACGGGGTCATTAAGATTGGCAATCAGCTCTTCCAGAGCAAGGTCATCAAGGACTGCCTGAATCCCAAATGGTTTGAAGTATACGAGGTATGTTTTGTTTTAATTTTTTAAGCATAGATGCAGAATAGTAGAATTGCTTAAATATCATATTCAGTAGTAAATCCTATCTCTGAGGTGTGTGTGTGTGTGTGTGTGTGTGTGTGTGTGTGTGTGTTACAGGCATTGGTGTATGAGCAGCCGGGACAGACTTTGGAAATTGAGCTGTTTGACGAAGACCCTGATGAAGATGACTTCCTCGGCAGGTAATGTTTCTGTGTTTAAAAAAAAAAAAAAAAAAAAAAAAAAAAAAAAGTATATGTACTATCATTTAATATTGTGGGCAGTCAAAAGATGCTAAAATTATTGTTTAATTTACATAGAAGAGAACAACAAAGCAGCTAGTGGTGATATTAGATAAGGCTAAAATCTAATATTTCAAGCACAAAACTAGTGTTGAGCAATGCATTATAGCATGTGGCCTTTTTAATCACAAAATAATAATAATTAGAGATGCACCCATACTAAATTTCTCAGCCGATACGATAACCGATTATTCAGAGTGATAGCGGCTGATGACAATAGTTCTGCCTTTTATGCCTTATTTTAAATTAATAATAATTAATTCCACAATTCTGAAAGAAATGCAAATAAAAACTCGTTGAAATGGAGAGAATAAAGTTGTTTCACAGTAACTGGTCTCATAAACAGAAAACATTTTACTCTAATTAACATGAACACATTAACTAAATTCTGAAGATTAAAGTAGGATTTATTAACTTATTGAATGTTATTAATTCATATTAACATTGACTGAATTCTAAAAAACCTCCTGTTAGGCTTCACATTCACTCACCACAGACAAAAGCATTTCTCCTTCATTAGTGAACATCAAACTGGTTATATATAATATAAACTTTTTTTATATATCAACATTAACTGGATATGAAATACACTACTCTACAAATATAATTTTTTGTGCTATTTATATACTTTTTTGTCAACTCATCTTCATTTAAATCTTTCAACGGTGTACTGGCCCTTTAATTCTGCACGAGCAGCGTGGGCATAAAAAACTTAACTCGCTGCCGAAACTCCCGCTTCACTGCTGCTCACTTCCAGTGTAAAATTTTAGCAGTGCAGAGATTACAGAGCTTACAGAGCTTATACAGTGCAGTTTTTTCGTCATTCCACACCAGAGACGACATCTTTACACACAGCATGAAATCGATGTGTTTTCTCGCCCTCTTTTGATTGACAGGATATAATCGGCCCTGATCATCGGATGTTTTTAAACGATCGGCCGATGGCGTGAAAAATTGGCCGCTACCGATTATTGGTTGATACATCACTGCATCTCTAATAATAATAGTTTTATTTTTTTATATATATATATATATATATATATATATATATATATATATATATATATATATATATATGAGTATTGTCTTTGTTTAATCTTATATTAAAAAATTTAACAAAAATACTCTGCTCTTATGGATTTCGAACAGTTGCAAACAAAATTTGGTTTGGTTTATGCAAAAACAAAAGTATTTGTTAAATACAGGTGTGCAACAATTATTGGCACCCTTTTAGTCAATACTTGCTATACGTGCCTCCTCCCTTTGCCAAGATAACAGATTATATTTGGTGTGTGTTTCAAATCTGTAATGACCTTGGGGTCATTATTGTGTTTCCTTTGAATGCCAAACACTGTTTTGTTGTCCAGTGTCGTCGTCTCCCCCACCCCCGCCCCAACCGCCCCCCCCCCCCCCCCACCCCCGGTAATTTGTACTTTGGACATTTTGCTACTTTTAGTTCTCCTCCAAACATATTTCTGGGTAAGAATGGATGATAAATAATCCAATTTGTTCACATTCTTTACACCCATGATTTAAAGGAGAACTATTATGAACTTTTTTACAAGATGTAATCTAAGTCTCAGGTGCCCCCAGAATGTTCAGCTCAGAATTTATTGTACCATGCTGTAAATGCCCCTTTTTATGGTGGAAGCAAAAATGCAGTTTACACATAGTTTACATGTGTGTCTCTTTAAATGCAAATGAGTTGCTTCTCCCCACCCCCTTTCCGGAAGAGGGCTGTGAATTTACAGCTGGTGCTTCAGCTACTATGGCAACAAATCAGGAGAACCAGTATGACTGACACTGTAAATACCGGTGTTCAGCCCTATATGTATGAACCAGAGTCGGACACTGATGAAGGAGGGACTCCGGCAGAAGTAACAACTGTGAGAATGAACCAGGATGATTCGGAATGGTTACTCTGTGAATACATCAGAGACAAGCTCATGCACAACACAGTTTGGTGTAAAATGATTCACACAAAATGATTCTCTCTATCTACTTTAAGGTAGATGTTTTAGGTCATATTTATGCAGAAATATAGATGATTCTAAAGGGTTCACAAACTTTCAAGCACCACTGTATGTTCAAACACCATGTAAAAGTGAATTTTGAATAATAGGTCTCCTTTAAAAATGTAATCCCCAATGCAGATGAAATCAAGGGCACGTTTCACCCTGTGCAATCAACAGTCCAGCCTGTCACTGACTGGCTGTGTTAATCTGCTGTGATGGGCTCGATAGACTTGTTAGACCCCAACATCACTTCATACTAGCAAAAATTTACTTTAAGACATTTGTTAACTGCAAATAATCTGATGTGGCTGCCAAAAATGAAACCTTATATTGAATATTTATTTATTTTATTTATTTTTAACTTTTTGAAAGGCTTCTTATTTTAACTTGTGATTTAAAAAGACTTCATTCTGCTTCCAGGCTTGTGATTGACCTGAATGAGTTTCAGAAGGAGCAGAAAGTTGATGAGGTAAAACCTTTTTTTTTTCCCCCACAGATTTTACTTTGTTGTTGTTACTACTTTTATTCTGTTTTTTCTTGAATAATATTTGGATCTTGGGAACTTTTATTCCAGCTGAAACTGATATTTTTGTACACTGAAAGTGACTTCAGGAGTTTCAAAAACTCCTGGGCAAATTTCAATAATCATATATAACTTTAAGCATGCAGTCCAAGCAACTTTTCTTATCATGTGGGTGTTGATTTTGGAATGTGCAAAAGTCACATGGAAAAATTACATTTCTACAGACTGCTAACTGACAGTAGCAAGCGCATGTATATGTGATTTAAAGTCCTAATCAAAATTGCATTTCTTTTGTTTATGTGGATGTGTAAATGTAGTGGTTTGTGCTGGAGGAGGTGGCAGCAGGAAAACTACACTTAAAGCTAGAGTGGCTCTCACCCCTTGCCACACCAGAGAAGCTGGACCAGGTAACTCACACATCCACACATGCATGCATACACACACACACACACACACACAAAAAAAAAAACCGTACTGCATAAATGTGCTTGAAAAACCTGTGTGACATCAGACCATTAGAATGATGAATAAATAGGTTATAAACATTAATTTAAAAATATCGTAACCATACAATAGTGAGTGTCGGACTCATGTCCCATCCAGGGTGTGTTCCCACTTCATGCCTAGGGTTATCGGGATAGATTACAAATCCACCATGACCTTGACCCAGATAAAGAGTTTACTGAAAATGAACAGATGAAAAGAAAAGAATGAAGAGGCTGAGTGTCTGATGTGGCCGATTTGAATACAGATAATAATCTGTTTATATTCATCATAAACAGTTTAAATTCAGTTGTTTTTAACCAGATCTCCTGCAGCATCTTCATACTGGGTGCATAATTAAGTCTACAAACCTGGAGACTGCTTGCATGCTTTTCAAGATTAGATCTCTAATGGTTAGGTGAGTTTGACATTTGATTGATTCCTGCCCATATTCATAAAGCTCCGCCCCCAGGATCTACAGTGGCCAGTAGACAGTCTATAAAATGTTTGACAGCATCCAAACACAAGCAAGCAACTCAACTCTCAGCAACTTAATACACTTTTGTGTATTAATACACCATTGGTTAATTTGGTCATATTCTATTTTTTTTTTTTTTTTTTTTTTTTTTTTTTTTACAAGTAAGGAATAAAACAAGTATTGAACCTTTTAAAATATATTTTTAAATGAAACTAACAACGTATGATGACAAATGTCATGACCTGTAAGAAATGTGTACACATTCTGTCTCTGTGAGTTTCTGTCTCTGTGAGTGCGTGTGTGTATGTGTGGTGTTTTGTTATATCATGGTAGGGACCAAAAGTCCCCAAGGACAGGAATATCTGCCTCCGGCTGTTAGGAAAACTGCTTTACAAAAAAAGTACAGTTTTTAGTTTATTAAAATAAAACAACAACTTTGAATCAAGAGGTTTCCTTTTGGTTATTGAGGCTAAGGTTAGCATTAATTAGCAGCAGTGTCCTCACAAGGATAGTAAAGCAAATGTGTTTGTGTGTGTGTGGAGTGAGAGAGGGCATTGAGCAGCTGTGTGCATACAAGTAGGTGCATCTGTTGATGTTGAACAAATATATGCTTGTTGCAGGTATTGAACATGTTTGATGTTGCAGGTGTTGGGCAGTATTAGGGCAGATAAAGGCCAGGCAAATGATGGTCTCTCTTCAGCACTACTCCTTGTACACCTGGACTCAGCCAAGAATCTGCCTGTAAGTTCTGATATGCACACAAATATGCATACATATACAGGTGTGTGTGTGTGTGGTGTTCTGTTCTTGCCATGGTTCCTCTCTTTTATATGGTTTCCCCCTTTTGGTAATTCTTTTCCTACACGTCTTGTCATTCCTATATTTCTGATTCCTGATACCCAGTTTCAGCTTCTGCCTCTTTCTTTTCCTCCCTGGCTCTCGCATGATGTTTCTTGTGGTGAAGAGTGTGTTTGAAGGCAATCTGTCCAGTGGCTGTCTGAAGGAGCGTCGCTCTGCTGGGTTCGTGTTCTGTGAGAACACAGCTACACTATACAGGACTCTGTTTGTGAGTCTTTTGCCTCTGCTCGTGCTTGTTTCTCTTTGCACTTGAGTGTGTTATTCTTTGTGTATGCTTGTGTTTTGTGACTGTTTCCTTGTAAATGTTTCCTTATGACTTCTGATTTCTGCAGGACCTTGTCTGGCACTTTAATTTGCCTGTGTGCTTGTTTTGTAGTAGTATTTTTACTGCAAACATTTTGTGATAATTTTCTAGGAACAGAAATGCTGGCATTTAAAATAAAGTGTCTGTATAGCTGATTCACTAAATGTCTGCTTGCAAACTTAATGAAAATGTGCCTGATCTACTAATGGCATTATTCAGATGCACAAAATAACACGTCTGTTTTGGATGTTTGCCTTATTGAACTTCAGGTGCATCTGAATGCCTTGAATTGCCAATATACTCGTAATTACACACATGCAGCAATTTCAGTTTCTCTCCGAGGTCCGAACTTGCTACAGCTGTCGAGAACAAGTTGCACATGCAAAAGACTCCTTGCAATACTGCATCCTCCCCCTATTTTGTGTCATTTTCATTTACATTACCTGTAACTGCACACAAAATGTATCATAGTGCAAGAAATTAGTTCTATTTATTTGGCTTTTATTAACTCACGGCCTGGGTGTTGGTTAGATCGTAAATCAATCAATCAGTTTTGTTTTGTTTTTGCTGGCTCAATAACTTTATATAATCTGGGGTGGCAGAAGCAGGTACTGGTGACCTGTGAAGTTTCTGGTAATATTTGTTTTATATTTTCGTTTGTGTGTAGTGGGAGGCAATATAAAGGGTACTATTTATACATTCATCCATTCTTCACAGAGGCATAGTTAGTGGGGGTGGATTTCAGGTATGAAACCTGAAATATTTTCCCGTTCCAAATGCTCATGTCAAATAACATATTTTACACAATGATGTTAAAGGTCAGCAGAGACATCATAATCACAGATTCCATATTCCAACCAGTCCAGGCCTCAAATGAATGCACCCCTTAGGTCGTTTAATCATATTTTGTGTAATCATATTATGGAAAGATTGACCGATGGTAAATTGTCCCTTAAATGATTAAAATAACAAATTTGCGTCATTGGGCTCCTACTACTCTCCGGCATCCACCCACAATGCATCTGCGCATTACACTTAATCAATTTAACTGTACAGATCAGGCAGTGATTTTATTTAGTATATTTCCCGAAATTAATTCCTCGCCATGCCACTGATTCTTCGTAATTCTAGCTGTTAATCACACCATAAACAACCAGTGAGTAAAACTTCAACTTTTAAAGGTAGTCTTTTTTTCAGGTCATGTGTCTTAGTCCGGTTGTAAAAGACTTAGTAGAGTTTGGTGGTCATATTTCGACTTAATCAACCTCAAAATCTCAAAACTTCCATTTCAAAACCAGGTGGGTAGAGTGAATATGGCCACAGAGAATGATTCATTTCTGCAGGTTGGAGCAGTGAGGTTACAGTTTAAGGTGACAAAATCATTGTGTGATATAATGCACAAGGATATTTTCAAAACATTATAAAATTAGTAGTGAGTAGTTCATATTCTCTGTCCATCAGAGTTGAAAAGATCATTACTAGCATTGTTCTGTCAAAAAAAAATCATATTGGACTTTGATGTGGGTGTATGAGAGGGCAAAATGTGTTGTCCTCAGTGGCTTGTAACACTGTGGTTTTGAGTAATAAAATGACTAATAGTCTTTAGGTGTCTTGCATGCTGCGTTGCTTTCTATGCTTTTGCAAAACACAATTGTCTAATCACGTAACACTTTGATATTTATGAAGGTACCTTTAAGAAAACGATTTGAGAAGGGTTTTGAAGCCAGCATATGTCACCATACTGCCAGGTTACCGATATATGCTAACAGTCATTAACCCTTAAGTCCACTAGGCTTTAATGACCATTTCATTGGGGAAAATTGAGTGAATATTCTGTGACAGCACCAAGAGTTTCTTGCTAGAAATAAAAAATTTTTTACAAATAACTTATTTGTCAGCAAACTACTCTGCCTGTTTTCAGTGTTTCCTGTCCCACTGCAGGACAATTAAGGATACATGTATTATGCCTTCACAATTGGCCGTATGGAGCCACCTAGAAAGCAGCATTCTAATTATCATTCATTTCAGACATAGCTCAGTGTCTGCTATGGTTAGTGATCCTAGCATCCTCAGCAGGATTTGGTACAGCACATCCCAGCAGGACCTGCATCAATTTAATTACAAGTGCAAATTGCTACTGGCACAAACACTTAAGCATTATAACCATGAGGTTTTTCTACTCCATTTCGTCTACTATAATGGCAACGATGCAATTTTACACATGGTGTCTACAAGAGCTCCTGAAAATGAACGTGACCAAGATTCATTATATATGTAGGAACACTTGCAAAGGTCTTTTTATTAAGCTGGAAAAAGGCTTCAGACTGTATGCTTCATCATACATACACAACTATGAAGGTAAGAAAGTACCTATTAATAGAAACACCCAAGTTAACATTAGCACACACAGTTCACTGCAAAGAAGATTGTGCTGTTGCTAACAAGGTGTCTTGCTGAATGTAAACAATGACGTAAACAGGGGATGTGAGAACCGCGCTATTTCAAAGCAGAAACACACCCTGAGTGCACTTAATGCATTATGTCTGCCACATTATGAAAATATGACATGAACATATGCATCGCATAGATCCACTGATGTTGAACCAGTCTTGTGGCTGCACGGTATGAATAACATCTGATGGTGTTAATATGTGAAATGGAGAGCTCTGTGGCTCGTGGACAATTACAACAATTGAACAATTTGAAGGCCCAAGAACCTTCCATCATTTAAGAGAATAAGTACAAACAGGCAAAAAAATAAATAAAGGCAAAATTGCGACCTGGGTCCAAGCATTCATGTCTCTAATAAATCAGTTGTTTGTTTTTTTTTTTCTTTTAAAGTATCTAGATTTTGCAGTTGATTTCTACGTTTATGTTGCATTATTGTTAAAACCTATTTAAAAGCTAATTTAAATGATTTGTTTAATGTTTTATTTACAAACATATATTCCAGCATATATTTCATTTTATTTTGTTCAAGTCTATGAGGATTAAAATTGAGACATTTAATATGCAAAATAATGTAATTTGATAACATGATAATCATTGAAACTTGTTACTCTCTAGTCTGCGAAGAAAGTCACCAGTGATCCCAGTCCCTGGGTCCAGTTTAAAGTTGGACACACAGTTTTCGAGAGTAAGGTGAGAATAAAGTGCATACTCGCACAGAATTGTTTGACTTCATTATTTGTGGTTTTATGTTTATTACACAGCAAAATTGTGTTGAATTGTTTTATATTTACATTCATGAATCATTTGCATTCAGCTTCACACATTTAAACACATAAGAGTTTGGTGGGGCTTGTCCTATGCAAAAGCTTCGCAAACATTAAAGCTGCAGCACATATTGTTTAGGGAACTGGGCACTTGAGTATGAAATCTCCAAAATGATAAGTCATTGTTAGACTATACAGTAAGTGTGTGTAATTCTATACAACTTATATGAAATTTGACTGAATATAAATATTGATTATAGAGCATGTAACAGGGAAAAAATGGACTCTTTCCTGAACAGTTGATAAAATAACAAAAAAAATGTTTTTATCTTGTATGATCTTTATATTTCTTTATATTTCAATATCTCCATTTACATATTTTGTATTCCAGCACATGTTTAGTCATTTATCCATTTCCTATTGTACTCACACAATCTCCCAATCTCTTCACGGGGCTTACATGCTAATTCGAGAGCATGTATTTTTTAACTCTGCATTATATAGTAATCACTGTGCACAAGATGTGCTAAACTATTGTAAGCTATGAATAGTACCACCATATTAAAGTCATATTAAATATCAGTGAAGCTATTGCTGTAGATTTTATCTTCTTAATAACAAAAACACTCTTGGGAGAATAAAACTAAAGAATCATACAACTGAACATATGTATCTGTGCACTATGAAGTGTGGTGTTTTATTACTTCTCAGAAGTTAAAATGTTGACACTCATGAGAGCATTGTGTAATCTAGACACTGTTGAATTCCATCCATATCACCAGAATGGTCGACACTGACACTTTTGAATGCTCTAGTCTACATTAATCATTAATATCAGATATCAAATCGTATTAAAGGATCAATCAAATGGTGGATATATTGTGTGCATAAAAAATGGTAATAGATGAGTGACTAAACATGGAAGAGTTAAAAATATAAAGAATAAAACTTTATATTACATTTTAAACTTTAGTTTACCAACTGAGACTTTCGGAAATTATTAAGCATTTCAGTCAGTTTTTGTATACAGTTGTTTTTGTCTCGGATATATATGTACAACAGCATTCCATCATTTTGGAATAGAATTTAGGTGTTCAGGCTTGGTAAATGTTTTCTGATGATGAAATTATCGTTGACATTATTAGACTTCTCAACATTACATAGTGCTATGAAAATAAAAAGAATAATTATTTAGTACTATTTGAAAGATTTAGGGTAGCTCAATAAATGTGACAAGTGAGAAAGCTCAGTTACTGTAGCTACAGCTAGAAGTTATGAGGAAGAAGGAGGTAGCATCAGAATGTGTCTGAGTAACAGGTAGGTTTGTTAGCAATAGTAAATAATATTTTTGATTATATAGTGCCTTTTCTGACTCGGGGTTGTGTAAAATATCATAGGCAAAACATCAAAAAATAAAAAAAAATTTTAAACAGTCAGTAGAATCATCCTAAAGTTCCGAAAGGCTTTGCTCATATAATTGGGTCCACTAAGAGTCCACATGCCTTCAGAGCCATGGGCACCAGCAGCAAGTTTTTAAATCAGTTGGATTACCTTAAGCAACAAATACCTGCAATCATATTAAAATATCATATCACATATTCAACCAGAATAGCATCCAGGATTGTCCCTAATGTGTTTCTCTTCTAAAGTATTTGTCTAAATATTCATGACATATTGAGTTATATTTAAGTGTTTTTGCATTTATTAAAAATGTTTTTGTTCTGTTCATAGACACGTTATAAAACCAATGAGCCTGTTTGGGAGGAGGCTTTCACATTCCTAATACATAACCCAAGGAATCAGGACCTAGAAGTGGAGGTAAAACACACACACACACACACACACACACACACACACACACACACACACAGACAGAGTGCTACAAATGTATACATGGGTGTAAAATTTTGAAATAAAACTGATATGTTGTGTTGTTGGTGTTCTCAGATATTGCTGTGTCTGAACGAACTCAGATATTCTGGCAAGGAATTAATTTTTGGGCAAAATTAAGTTTGTCTTCTATAACAATTTCTTTTTATGAAACCATCAACATATTTCACACAAATTATTTGCCTAGGCTGTATTCCTGCAAAGATCACATCAAACACATATAACAGCATTTATACACTGTACAGAGTGTATAAATGCTTTTCTGTGTAGATGATGTTGATGCCAGTGTGCAGGGCATTAGACATTTTTGTATCTGATTACACTTATGTACATCTTGCTATAGCATTTCCAAAATTCCAGAAGAATTGATCTAAGCCTGATATTCACCATGTGCACACTTAACTATCAAGGTTGTAGACATCTTTAAGGAGACTCACTGTTTTGTGTTTGTTAAATTGGCTCTTTACCCAATGTGAAGAGCCAATTTAACAAACACAAAACAGTGAGTCTCCTTAAAGATGTCTACAACCTTGATAGTTAAGTGTGCACATGGTGAATATCAGGCTTAGATCAATTCTTCTGGAATTTTGGAAATGCTATAGCAAGATGTACATAAGTGTAATCAGATACAAAAATGTCTAATGCCCTGCACACTGGCATCAACATCATCTACACAGAAAAGCATTTATACACTCTGTACAGTGGACATAGTGTTAAAATATTTAAACAGCCTAACAATAATGGGAAATTAATTGAGAGGTTATTTCAGTACCAATGTAAGGGTGAACAGTTGAGGGAAATGATGGCAATGAGGCTTGTTTAAATATTTCTGGTGTTGAAAGTATCTGAGGTGAAAGGTGATGTAGATGAAGCTGACCATCTAAGGCTGATAATCAAATATATTTCATCAAACACATTTTCCATCATAAATCTATAATTATAATTGGGGGAAAAAATGTAAACTAATTTTGCTTTTTCATTAGCTTAATAAATGTAGAGTAGCGTGGAGCACTTTTTATAGCCTGTCAGCTCAGGATAATATTAAATCATGTTGAGAAAATTGCAACCGAGATAATATGGAGATGTCATTAGAGTTATCAAAATATTTTGATTCTTATCAAAATAATGTACAGTATGTTTATATTCACCAAATACTTTAGGAACACCTGTACACCTACTCATTCATGCATGTATCTAATCAGCTAATTATGTGGCTGCAGTGCATAAACCCATGCAGATACGGGCCACCAGCTTCAGGTAATGTTCACATCAACCATCAGAATGGTGGAAAAAATGTGATCTTAGTGATGTTGACCATGGAATGATTGTTGGTGCCAGATGGGCTGGTTTGAGTATTTTCTATAACTGCTGATCTCCAGGGATATTTATGCTCAACAGTCCCTAGAGTTTACTCTGTATGGTGCAATAAAGAAAAACATACACTGAGCTGCAGTTCTGTGGACAAAAAGGCTACAGTAACTCAGATAACCACTCTGTACAATTGTGGTGAGCAGGAAAGTATCTCAGAATACACAACATGTTGAACTTTGAGGCAGATGGGCTACAACAGCAGAAGACCATGTTGCGTTCCACTTCTGTCAGCCAAGAACAGAAAGCTGAGGCTGCAGTGGGCACAGGCTCACCTAAACTGGACAGTTTAAGACTGGAAAAACATAGTCTGGTCTGATTAGTCTCAGGGCGTACTTGCACTAGGCCTGGTTGCCTTGTACCGTGCCCAAGCATGATTGTCCCCCATGCCCCACTCCTGTCCTGCACTTACATTGCACTTAACGTTCTAGGCCTGCGCATGTTTGTCATTACAACGCTACTTTTTGTTTCGAAGAAAACGGGAAGAAAAGCGCTTTTGCACAGAGTGATTGAGTCCATCGTTGTAACATTACTGTACATACTGTGTGGCTTATTTGGAGTTGTTTGGGGCATGGTGGGGCACAGCCCTCTCACATGCCTAACAGATTGCCTAATACATTTACACTTATGCAGCACAGCAAGTTTCACTTAATCATGCTGCACATATCGGAAGATTTTTACAGAGGCAGCTGATGTTGAGGGATGAATTTGCAGCTTTACTTACTTACTGCAATTCCCGTTCATCAATAAGGTGAGAACCAGACCCATTATAAATCCAAATATTCTGTTAAATGGATAAATCGCATCATTGATGTCATGTGTTGAGTTTCATGCTTAGCCATGGTTCGCGATCACACTAGATGTGTACCGTGCCCGAGCCCACCTTTTCACGCGGGCCTGGGCACTTTATGGAGCGATCACACTGGTCAAACGAACTGGACTTCGGTGGTCAAACATGCTCAGGCACAGTACAGATTGCCTAGTGTGAGTACACCCTCAAGTTCTGCTAAGGCACACAGATGGTAGGGTCAGGTCTCAACCTGTCTTATGTAAACCGTCCAGGCTGGTGGAGGTGGTATAATAGTGTGCAGAATGTTTTCTTGGCACACTTTGGGCCCATTAATACCAATCATTCATTGCTTGAATGCCACAGCCTATTTGACCATTGTTGCTGACATGTGCATCCATTTATGGCCATAATTTACCCATCTTCTAGTGGCTTCTTCCAGCATGATGATGCACCATATCACAAAGCAAAAGCAAACTGGTTTCATGAACATGATAGAGTTCAGTGTTCTTCAGTGTCTTTCCCAGTCACTGGATCTGAATCCAAGACAACATCTTTAGAATGTGGTAGAACAGGAAATTTGCAACAAAAGTGCACCTGAAAAATCTGCAGGAATTACATGATACAATTATGTGAACGTGGGAAAGAAGGAATGTTTCCAACGTCTTGTGGAATCCATGCCATGCCATGATGAATTGAGGCTATTGTGAGAGCAAAGGGATACCCTACTGTACCTTGTATTAGCAGGTGTATTGGCAACATTTCACAATGTGCAGGGTTTTCCCAGGCTGCATTACATATGTCCATTTACTTGTGTCTTTAGGTAAAGGATGAGAGGCATGAGTGTACGCTGGGGAATTTTACTCTCCCTTTGACTCGGCTGCTGCAGGCTGAGCAGATGACCCTCAGTCAGAGATTTCCACTGAAGAGTGCAGGACCCAGTGCTACTCTCAAAATGAAGATTGCTCTAAGGGTACACAGGAAAAACACTCACTCATACCCATAAACACTTATATTATCACATTCTTAACACAAACTTAAATAGTACTTCTTTCAGAGTCAACAGATCAGCATTAATTGAAAACTTGCTATGTGTGTTCCAGGTTCTTAGTTTGGAGAAGTTGTCGGTTTCAGACCAGCCGTCATCTGTGCAGATTCGCAATCGAAGTTCCAGTGTCATTCCAAGTGCATCAAATTCCAGTCTTGCTCAAAATGCCTCAAGCTTGAAGAACACCCCCAAAACCTCAGGTTCTGGTGTCAGCTCCAAGCCTTCTTCACAGCTCCCACTTGTTTCTGAACATCAGTCTGCCCATGACCTCCAAGGGTTGAGTGAGTCCGTCTCTACCACCCCATTAGAGGACTCGCCAGTTCGTCTAGCAGATAGAGGCAGGAGTACATCTAACTTGGCAATTTCAGGCTCTCAGATGAACCTGAACAACAAAGAGCCAACACCAAGCATTGCCTCTGACATCTCCCATCCATACGCTTCCCAGGAGCTACAGCACAGACTTAAAGAACTTCAGAAGTAAAGGACCCATCGTACACACACACATACACACACACACACACACACACACACACACAGAGAGACATTTGATCTGTGAGGTTTCTCACTGACCCCATCATCTTTTTGATGATGATTTGAACAAAGGGGATGGGGAAATTGATACACAATGCATGATATACTATGTATGTATAATAATGATATGCGTGTCTTTATAGTGGTTCCACTTCTGGTTATTTTCCCCTGGGAGAGATTGAGCTGACAGTAAGACACAGCTCCCAACGGAACAAACTTATAGTAGTGGTACACAGCTGCAGGTAACTACACAACAATCCACATGTATGCATGTATACACAAGGCCAAACAAAGGGCCAATTCATAGTATTGATACACAGCTAAAGGGAACATTAGTTTACCATTTACATGTAAATGCAAGCTGCATAAAAATTTATTTGGCAGTTTGCTAAGGCCTGACAAAGCAGCAATGCTGAGAATTTCTGTCCAAGACGATGTTATGAAACATGAGGTAACACGTAGGCTAAATTCCCTTAGTCATTCATGATGTGTGGCAAAAGGCCACTTTTTTTTTTTCTTTGGCCACTCAAACCACCCTCTTCACATTGCATTGAGACAATATAGACGTCCAATTTCAGGTTGATTCATAACATTTCCAGTTGACTGGATCATAATTATTACCCTGATAGTGGAAAATGCGTATTTTTAATGCTTGTGCTATTTTATTATTGCCATTTCCCATTTTGTGAAGCTCAACAACCTTTTGCCGCACGTCACAGCTATATTCCGTGGTCTTACCCATTGTTATGAATGACTAAGGGAATTTGGCCGATGTGTTCCCTCCTATTTATACCCATGTGAAACAGGAAGTAATGATCGAACAATTTCCTGTTCCTAGTCACCCAGGTGTACAAAAAAAAAGTAAAATATCAATGAGAATATACTTCAAATATATTTTTCTCGTATGAATTCATAGGGGTGTCAATAATTGTTGCATGCCTATATTTAACAAAAACGTATATAATTTTTTTGGATAAACCCTTGTTGCTTGCAATTGTTTGATATCCATGAGAGCACAGTACTGTTGTGAATTTTTTTAACAAAAGATCAAAAGGTTAAACAATAAAGACAATTTTTCACAGCCATATGTACCAAGCGTGCCAATATTAGTGGAGGGCACTGTAAATATATTAGAACATATGTTTATTAGTGGTATGGTGAATGTCCGTGGCTAGGGTTAGTCATTGTTATGCAGTCTATTTGACCTGTTTGTGTGTCTGTCTGTAGGAATCTGATATCATTCACAGACAGCGGCTCTGACCCCTATGTGCGTTTGTATCTGCTTCCTGATAAGCGGCGATCTGGACGTAGAAAAACACATACGATCAAGAAAAACCTCAACCCAGTCTACGACCAAACGTTAGATACTTTTTTTCTCTCCTCTTCATCCTCTTTTCTTTTCCTTCTCTAGTTTTGTTTTGTGATTTACTAATCAATTTTGAAACCTGGGGTGTTTTTATGTATGCGTGTCTGTATATTTGTGTAGATTTGAGTTCAGTGTGTCACTGGTGGAGTTGCACAGGAGAACTTTGGATGTAGCAGTGAAAAATGGAGGAGGACTTCTGTCTAAACAC